>NC_133775.1:13997146-14011160 GCF_003597395.2 Chelonoidis abingdonii
CCTCCCAACTCCTGATCAGACACAGGAGGAGTTGACCCAGACTGTGAGGAAGATCACTGAGGTGAGCAAATCTGCCAAGAAGCGCAGGACCCACCAAGGTAGAGGAGGAACTTTGTCACACTGTCTTATTGCAGTTGATTTTTAGTCCAATTTGCTGGCTGAATGCATTGAGTTGAATTGTTTTTTCTTGTATATGGTGCTGGGTATGTGATAGGAGAGTGACATCATCTGCAAAGTCCGAGTCTTCAAGGGATGAGAAGCATGTCCATTTAATGCCTCTAGGCATGTCTTCTGTTGTATGCTGCATTACGCAGTCGATGGCAATGTTGAAGAGGATTGCAGACATGACACATCCCTGACATACTCCTGTTTTGACTTCAGAACTGAGGTCACTATGATCAACACTGCATGTAAAGTTGAAATAGAAGCTTTTGATGACGTTGATTATGCAGAAAGGAATTCCATATGCCCGCAGAATGCACCATAGTCTGGTCCTGTGAATGCTATCAAAAGCCTTCTCAAAGTCTATGAAATTTACATAGAGTTGCCATTCCCATTCTAAATAAATACTGTTCTATTATGTTTCATAGAGTGAAGATCTGGTCTATGCATCCATGCTCTTTCTGAAAACCAGCTTGCTCTTTTCTGAAAATGCTATCAACTGCCTCTGATATATGCTGGACTATGATCTTACACAGAGCTTTGCTTGGCACAGATAAAAGCGTGATACCACACCAGTTATTACAATCACTGAGAATTCTTTTCGTTGGTATCTTCACAATAACCCCATTGGTCCACTCATCTGGCACTTTTTCCCTTTCCCAGACTGATGTAAACAGAGGGGCCAGGATAGATGCTGTTAATTTAGGATTTACTTTGAGCAATTCTGCATTCAAGTTATCCTTGCCAGGAGCTTTCCCATTTTTTAAGGATTTGATGGCTTGAATGATCTTTTCCTTAGTTGGGGTGTCTGTGTTAATAAAAGTAGGTATAAGTAGGAAAACATTCAATGTAATTTTAGTTATATTTTAAGGCCATTTAGTTGCTGGAACAAGGAGGTGCCAGCACCATGTGACCAGCCCGTGCTCTATGGACCACCTATAAGACCTGGCTGGAAACCTCTGGTTTAGACCAAAAGAATTAAGTTTTGCTGAAAAAGCTGCTATCTCAGACATCTAATTTGCATAAAAATGTTTTTATGAATTTTAAATAAGGATGGGGGCCCATTTCTCTGTGGCACTGGACATCCAAAGAAGCTGGACGAAAGGCATCTTGCCAATGCATGAGAACCAGAAAATGAACCTTGACCATCTAGTTTCACAGAAAACTAAATGCAAATGGTGAAAAGTAAGTTTGTTTTTGGAAACTCCTTGATTTTTAAGGATACAAGAAGTTATTTATGTAAGGTCAGGTATCAAATTGCAAGTGTGGGAGGGGCTATGCAAATAAGATTCGTGTCTGACTTTGCTAATGCCTTGCTTAGCCTCTGAGCGTACCTGGGGGCAAGAAACCTGATCAGATTCATGCCGAGCTGAGTGCTTGTGCAATGGAAGTGCTGCACTTTCTCTCCTGATGAATTGGACTTCTGAGTGCTTACTAAATATGACAATCTGTAACGTGGCAGGAATTGTTAGGGTGCTGTAATTACTTTATCATACATGGACTTCTGCTGAAGTCAATGGGAGTTCTGGGTGCAAGGGGGCTGAAGAATGAGCCCCAAAGGAGCCGCATAGGTAGAGAGAAGAAGACTTGCAATTTACACACAGAATTAAATGTGCTCTGCATGGCTGAAGTTATTGTTCCTTTCAGAAGATGCAGTTCAATTGCTCTTGCTACACTCATGTCTAACTCTGATGAGCACAAATGAAATTTGTTCCCATGGCCAGGGGTTGGGTGGAGGAGAAGGTGACATGAAACATCACATTTGATTTGCAAAGTCCAATTCAAATAACTTTTAACTGGACTGATTTGGCGCATGAAGCAGAAATGCATTTTCCTACAGACTCTCTTTGGGCAAGCTTGGAAAATGACTGTTCTCTAAGAACAAAGGGTAAGAAAATGGCAGCCCATTATAAACTCCACACAAAAGGCAAACTCATATAAAGTTATGGAAATGAAGGTTTCCAAGCTCAGAAGGCCCATTTTGTAGTGTATCATTATGGTTCACAACTTGGTAGTGGCTGCTTATATAACCCAGGATGCCGTGCAGGGCAGCACATGGGCAAGTAGCCCACTTTGAGCCTAATGAAAATGATCCATTGCAGCAGAAGTGAGTTCAGATAAGCAGGACTGTTGCCAACACAATAGGGATATTCTTCTGAAAGGCTGTGAAGCTAAAATAAAGATATTAATTCTATTGGAAAATATTTGGTTCAGAACGTTATATCCAGTGAAAGGACACAGGAATCTTCCTTGCATTCAAATCCTGAATTGCAAAACAACATCTTACCCCTTTGGGATGCAGCCAGATCATTCCCCAAAGCCCCTTAACTTAACATGTCTCATTCTTGTACAGAACTCCCTGTTCTTTGATCCAACTAACTCAAACCAGGAGGGCTCAAAGGAGGCTGGGGGGAAAGTGTTTCGAATAAAAAAAAAACAAAAAATAATGTAGAATTATTTAATTTAAAATGTATGGTTTAATTCGCTGCATGTTCCAACATGAGATGTGGCTCTAGGACCAACTGATTAAACAAGATCACTTGGCTACCAGCCCACACACATTGTTAAGCAAGGCAGCCTTTGCATTAACCTCTCTCCTTGGTCCCCATCCCTCTTCTCCTAACAACGTGGCAAGTGAGGGCAGACAAAACATAAGCTGTAATGTTACAATATATTTCCCAATGGATCCGACGACATTTTTACAGCTGGGGGATGTTTGACATTGGGAGAGGAAAGGTGGCCACCTATTTTAAGATGGGGATAGTGCCAGAACCTTATTTAATAGGGAACAGGATGATGGGCACGAAACACTGTAAAACCTCAAAATATTTGTCACTGCCCACTTGCTATTATCAAACTTTTTAAAGTGGGATATTGGAAGAAAGGCCTTTTTTTGTTGTTAATTCTACAAGAAAAGTCATCCCAGGGTTTTTTTTTTTTTTTTTTTTTATAACTTATCCTGACCTTAGGCTACTTATTTTATCTCAGGTTTCACTGACATTTTGAGAATTCCCTCTGGCATCTGATGCCTATTTATAAGGCAGAAAAATAAGGAATCACTTAAAAAGATGCAAGACTAAATGTGAAATTTGTGTTAAAACAACACCCTTGGAGATTGCAATGCAATAATTGACCCCTTTCTTGTTTATATGTCTAATGCCCTCTTTGTTCTTTCTACATCTCACAAGGTATTGAGTTTATTAGTTAAAGAAGAGTTTCAGACCCTGGAAAAATCCTTGTTCCTAAGGGTTTACTATTCTTCTATCATGACAATTATACTCTAACATTGACTTTCTTCTTGTTTTCCATTCCGGGTACGGTGAAGGCCTATGGAAGAATCCTTTTGGTCAGAACTCTTGCAGTTTATTTCTTTTAAAGATTTGGCAAAAACATCATTAATTCATAAAAAACTACTTCAGCTATGATATAGACACCAAAATCATGCACTGAAAAGAGACACTGGATTTATGGTTTATTACAACATTCTGTAACCCACTAATCCCCTCTTTTTGTCCTAGGACTGCAGAGGTATTAAGGGGCCACTCTACCTTGAATGGTCCCTTACAATATGTGCTAATTCCTTATGCTAAACAATCTCTTCTACCTTGCATTTTGCTGTGATGCTGGGAGCTCCTTTCCCAGGCTGAAGAAGAGCTCTGGGTGGCTCAAAAGCTTGTCTCGCTCACCCACAGAAGTTGGTCCAACAAAAGATATAACCTTACCCACCTTGTCTCGAATATCCTGGGACCAACATGGCTACAACTACATTGCATTGTTCAGATATTAACAGATAAGGAATTCCATTTGCACAAAAGCTAATGTGGCCTGAAACCTCTGTCTCAATATCATTAAAATCTGTGAAGCTGAATTTACTTCAACCAGAGTTAATGAGGGGAATTAGGCCATTAGCTTTAATGGGAACAGAATGAGGCTTGTGATTTTGATATCTTATAAGAAAGATCATTTCTCTTTTGGCTGAACATTCATTAGGTTTACATGCAGTGAATGGTGTGCCGGAATCTTCCTCACTTTGCATTAAATAGAAAATACATCTAGGAGAGTCTACATGTGATACAGATGGGTTTCTGTCATCCAAGCCTCATATTCCTTGTTACACAGAACTGTGAAAAAAACAGATCCAGATTACTGGATCTACTTGTATTCAGTGTGAGGAAATTGGGAGTTTTGCAGATGACCTTTGGAACTAAAATGGATTTAAAAAAGCAGTCCCTAGTTAATAAGCATAGCTGTATGTTTTAATCTAGGTATTTCTATGACCACCATCACTATAAAGCAAGCACTTCACTAGTCATGGTGGTTGATCACATGTGTGTTTGTAATATATATTTAAATCTAGTGACAATGTTCCTTTTTCTCTCACTCCATCTTCTGCGTTGGCAAATGGGAGATGAACCAGATGAATTACATTCACTGAGTCATGTGACATAGGTATAAAGGGGCTCAGCTGGTGCACCAGTAACACTCTAAAGTCACGACTAGAGAAGACGGAGGAATGTGAGAGATCTAAGTAGGCTAAAGGAGTGGTTAGCAGATTGTATATTGTTGGAAAAAATGTCAGGTAATGCACATTAGAATGAACAATTTGATCTCTTGCTACACAGCTGGGGTCTAAGCAAGTTGTAAGGATAAAGACCTGAGCATCATGGGAGACAGCTCAGTAAAAGCCTCTGCTCAGCCTGGAGCAGAGGTCAGCAATCCAAACTTCAGTGCAAGGAACAGAGGAAGATACTTAAGAAAGTGTAATGCCATTATGTAACGCAGTTGTGCATGCTCACATGGAGTAGTGAGAGACAGCCCAAAGAGAGGGCGGCAGTGTTGGGTAACAAAGGTAACTAGAAGCACAGAGTTCCAAAAGGAAGAACTAATTTAGACTATCATTTAGAGAGGAGACAAATAAGAGGGGACATGACAGAGGGATCCAAAATGATGGTAAATTGGGAATAAGGGGGGAGAGAATCTTTCCCCCATTATCTCATGTTAGTTTCTTCTCCTTGCCTGATCAAGTCCTTATCCCTGCTGCTCTTAGTTTTCTGAGGCAGCAGCATGAAATTGACAAGAATCTGGCCAGACTCATTGCTCCTTTTTGATCTGCAGTGAAGTTGATCAGCTGCTAGAAAGCAGCATCAGAAGGTTCTCAATCCTCTTCAGCTCCAGCACTGGGGAACAAGGGGAGCAGCAGGTGAAGAGCAGCATAGTTCTCCCGCATTTGGAGGACTGAACCCCTGTCTTTTCCACTGCTTTCAGAGTAGCTCACTGAAATAGGCCAGCATCTCTGTTCAGTCTCATTGCTGGGTAAAATGCAGCTGTGAAAATGAACATACTTGGTCAATTTCAGTGTGCTGCTAATTCTCACTAACCAGAGGAAGTTCACTGCTCAACACTGGGGTGAAAGGTGCATATTTCAAGCTTTGACTGTGGTGCACACAGAGGCTCTACTTGCACGTGTGACCGGACATATATGACTCTGTCACTACTTATCATGGTGTTGCGCAATTTAACTATTCATGCAGGAGCCAGACTCCCTGTTAATAAGCAGCCAGAAGTCAGATGAACACTAACAGGATCTTTGGTCAGCTGGCATGAGCTTCTCCAGTACAACACCCTGAGAGCCAGACTGTATGAAATCCCCTGTGTGAGTCTGCATTGTATAATACAAATCAGGGCTGTTCCAACCCAGCATCCTATGAGGTCTGTGAGCTTAGGAACATCCCTCCTCCTTCCCCCCTCCCCCAGACGTAGGTCCTAAGGCAAGCGCTAGTTTTAAGGAAATCTTTCCCACCCCACCATGTTATTTTTATGGAGAGGAACGAGTGTTTATTTTCAAGAAGATTCAAAAAAATATATTTCCTACTCAAAGAGAAGGCTAGGCTAGGGAAACTATGAAAGAGATCATTGTATTCTGTTTGTCCTTCTATCCAGAAGCGTGACCAAGATTTTAGTAACCAGGTGCGTTAGGTGCAAGGAATGTATGTGGATACACTATAAATTACTGCCACTTTCATCTATAAAAGCCCTAGATTAAAAATCCAGCCCTATGTAAACCATTTAGGCTAAAACAAATGTTTGGAGGAGGATTATTTACTGTGGCCAGCCCTACTGCTACTATTTTCTCATGTCAGTGGGCCAGATTGTCCTGTGTTAAGAGTGCAGCCCTTAGGCTGGTGAGCAGTATATGACTAGCACCAGTGGGTCAGTGGGATTATTTCCCATGAGCAAGTGTACAGCTGAATAAGAGTTGCAAAGGTAAATCCTGATTTAGGGTGAGCCATATAGGTAAAGAACAGTCTTCTCTGCCAATCCTTCCAAAATACGGTTGTGTGAAGTGGTTTGATTAATGTGCTGCTGCTCAGAGAAAGTAAGTGCTGCCTACATGGGAGCTCGTTCACTTCAATGCGCATGAAGCTTTTGGTTAGAAAATGCCCCTGAGGCAAATTTGTTACAGCTGTGTAAGACCATTTGACCCAGTCTATTTCTTTTCCTTGTATGACCAAGGCAACATGAGAGAAAGAAAGCAGCGCAGCTGCCAGCAGCCTGGGCCTAGCCAGGGTGCCACAGGTTGTAACACCACTCACTCAAATTGAGCCTGGTGCTCCCTTCTCCCACCCTGGTCACAGGATGCTGTGTCAAGAGCCAACCCCAGGCTGGAGTGGGGAGCCAGGCCCAGCCCCACTGGACAGGAACTGCCTCACTCTGCAACACCCCTTTCAGCCTCTCACCCCCAAGGACAGGACCTGATGACCCCCCATGTCACCCCTCCCACTTTTAATGGCTCACTGCAACCCCTGTATTGTTGTGTGTGTGTGTAATCAGGGGATCCAGTCACATGAGAGGCCAGAGCAAAGTGCCCCCTTTTGATCCTGCCCCTGCACAGCCCTGGGCCTAGCACTATCTACACCCTGCAGTTGCTGCACCTTTTGTCACCTCCCACATCCGCAGAGTTCCTTGGCCAGCTGGTGTCTCAGGAACAGAAGTGAAATAGGATGAAGACAAGAGCTATTTTTTGGGAAAAGTAGAAGAGGGCAGAAGATGCAGGAGGGCTAGAGACCTGCGGCATCCAGGAAGCGTGGCAGAGGTGGAAAGTTTCTGATAAAGTCTCTGCTTACTGTGAAGTTCTGATAGGTAGGGACAAAAATTAGTGAAGCTGTGTCTTAGTGACTTAGTCTATCTCCTGGCATATTTTGAAAGACCGTTAACTGTTAGGAGGACCTTGGTGTATGTCCCGTCTGAAAGACAGCATCTCCCATGTGCCTTTTCTCCATACATTCAGGCATCTCTCCAGTCCATGGCAGGAGGCAGAGATGCTCCTTAGTGAAACGCTGACTCCACAGTTCTTGCAGTATCTTATTACCTAGTGGGATTTGGTGGAAAAGCCAGAACTCCTTTAGCTTGTGTGGTTTGAGGACACTGTAGATTCAGGAAATGCACATTAGCCTCACCCTACCAGTTACTTCTCTCACAAAGCGGTCTGTTCTCCCACAGGTTCTCTCTAGTCCAGAAGAGCCTGATTTTGGAAAGGAACAACATTAAAATTTCTTACAAATCACTTTGAAGACAGTAGAAAGTTAGGCCAGAGTTGTCAAATTTTAGGTCACTAGATCTAGAATTAGGTACCTAATCTAATCCAATTTTCAGTGCCTCTGAAAGCTGTGTGCACTCAACACTTTTGGAAGCTAAATTACTTATTGGTAACCTTATGGCGTCACCAGACCGTGCAACTGTAAATGGCCTGAGCCTACCTAGTTCTGTTTATAGGAGCTAGATCTTGGAAAAATGCTTATTTTCTGCTGTGATGCACTTTTTGGACATTACATAGCACCTGTAAATTCTATATCAGCCAATGTCCATTTTTGTAGGGGTAGCAGTCACTAGAGTTTATTCCCATGCAAGCAAACAGAACTGTACAGGATACCTAAAGCGTTCTGTTTAGGTGCCTCCAGTTAGGCACCTGAGTAAGAAAGTTAAGCATAATGCACAAACCACTTAAAGGTGCACTCATGCTTAGCTATTGGATACCTGGCTGCCTGACTAAGCCATTTCCCATATTCCCAGCCAGCCTGCCACTGCTCACTAAAACAGAAACAACTCACATGTAAAGTAGTGGACTGTCTTATTTCAACATGACCAAAAGTCATGTTACCTTTGAAAGAAGTTGTCAGCAATAATTTACTTTGCCACAACATGAAGCTTGAACTGAATTTTTTTTTATAACCTATGACTTGTCAGATTCCCCACCCCCCCTTCACAGAACCTTCCCCTTTAACATACTTTTCAGAACAATACCAGGCAGTCTGCTTGTTATTTTCAGTTAAAATAATTTGCATTTTTTGTGTGAAAATTGCTTCATCAGTGGGGTCACTTGAGTGGCCAGTGCAATATATCATTGTGTGATCTGGCAAAGCCATCCATTTATAAGCTAGTCTGTGTCAAACTAGCTTTTGGCAAAATGGGAAGGACACCTGGTTTAGTTTAGGCTCTTCACTGTGTAATTATCATCAATGTGTAGTCCTCTGACTCCTCTTGGATTGAAAACTAAGTCTGTCATCCAGCCAAGAGCTCTGCTGTCATTCAGAAGATGCTCAAGGGCCTTCTGTTCTCATGATGTATGAGATCATAACTTCGCATTTGCAGTCCTCCCCCTCCACTCCCCATTCAGGATTAGGCATTATTCCCCCCCCCCCATCAATGTGGGACTCACATTAGAGATAAGTAGGGGTACAACTCAGCTCCCCCCCATGGATGATTCTACTAAAATGAACAGCAGTTTAGTTCATGAACATTTACTTGTCATTAGACTAATACCATATTGAGGCAAATGGAAGCAGGTCACTCTAGGAGCTCTGGTTAGAGGACACCTGTAATACGGCGCAGAAAGATGGCATTCAGAAGGTTATGTTTGCAGCCAAGAAGGCTGGAAAGAGAGCTTCAGCATAGTTATTCTTTTTTGTGGCAGCTGAGGAGCCAGCCCACAATATTTAAACAAGATGAAAGTTTGTATTCCATGGGCACATGATAGGGCCACCACAAAAGTGCCTGTACAGTGCACTAGTTATTACCAGCGTGAGCCATCGCTAGAAGAATATATATAATGAGTAAATACATTATGAACTAGGGGCCACTTAGATTCCAGCAGCAGGTTCGTACAGTGCGTGGCTATATATTTGAAGCATTTAACAGTGATTTATCTACAGTTATAGGTTTCACAAATGACAGCACCACTGGTATGTGATTGGAGAGGGATAAGTGTCATTGACTGTAAGCTCCTGGGGAATGATGAGTGCATAATCGGCACTTAAGCAACAGTAATACAGAAGCAAAGACTATGAAGATGACAGAAGATTTGAGGAAAGGTAGCGGGGGGAATTGCTTGTTTTCAATTCCAGCCAATGATTTCCTGACCAAGTCCCTGGATAATTGGGTTTGAAAATGTCATCCACAGAGGTCTGTGTTCGTGTCACACTATGAAAGTAATGTGGAAATGGTTAGTTTGGTTTCGTGAACTTTAACTGGCTGGCACTTGAGGGCAACAAGCTTGTGTGTGGGAGATCAGCCATTACAATGCTCAGCTGTGACCAAATTAGTCCTGCTGAGGCTGTTTCAGCCTCTCTTTATACAGATAGGATCTGATCCAATGGGTACCTGCCTCAGCTGATTTAAATGTACATCTTCAGGGCCATGTCCCACCTTCCTGGCTCATGACACAGCTATCCCATTTGCAATATTAAACTCATTCAAAATGGAAGGTTTTTTTTCCCCTCCCTTGTCTTTCTCTGTCACTTTCTAAGCCTAGAGGGAGCTCCCTATGCAGGACACTGGCCAGTTGTCAAAATACATTCCAACCACTCTTGATTAGTTTCTCCTCATCTTCTGGGCGAGGAAGCTAGGTGGTCTGGAAAACAGAGTTAAAGTGAAAAAGTTCATGCCCAGAACAGCTAAACAAAATTACTGAGGTCAACTTATTTTTCATAATTTATCTTGTAATATAAGCCAGTGCAGTAGCTCTGTGCAAAGGCGCTTCAAGTTTTGAAGGTCAAAGGACCTGTATATTTATCCACAGGCTAAGTCTGGCTTAAGTAGACATTGCTAACATTTGTATATTACCTCATCTCCAACTAGAAAGGGAGCACTCGATAGTCTGGGATTCTGGCACTCCTTACTAACTCAGTCGTAACTGTCCCCTATGACGCAAATAGAACAATATTGTGCATTAGTGAGTTGATTACCAAGGACCAGTTAAACACCAAATTCTGCCACTAAGGAATTGAAACACTATCTGATCTTCAGTGCCAAGACCAGTCTTTTCTTAGTCTTGTATCACTGATTTCAGCCCATATAAGTGATTGTGTGAACATGTATAGGGTGACCCTAGTTCCCTAAGCTGAAAATGGGACATTGGGTAAGAGATGGTCAGTGCTCGGGGGAATTTACTTACAGTATGCAAAAAAGATAAGCTATATATATATAAGTTTCATATATTTTACTTAGGAATCAGTAATTACTGGCATTGTTCATTGCCTTGCCGTTCTTCAGGGTGTGAAGCTGCTTGATAGCAGTTGTATTTCTCTGATGATGCTATTTTTCTGAGGGTTTGCTTGTCTTTCAGCAACTTGCAGTACAGTCTAGAGAAAAGACAAGACAAGACAGCATTCAGACATGATTTTTCAGGACACCACGTATCATTCATAATTGAATAAACAAAACAAAAAACATTCAACAGGTGCTGTAGCACCAGGCAGGCATAGCACAAATTCCACAACGTTGGCTAGATCTGTGTATTGTACTGCATTACAGTCCATCTCTCGAAAAATCTTCTGCCACCTTTCGGTGACTGGCATTCTCAGCATATTCCTCAGCAAAGCCCACCTCAAACTTTTTGGTGCACTCAAAGGCAGGTCTCCAGTGCTCTAAGTAGGACAGGCATGTTGTATAAAAATTGTCAACTACATCATAAAAAGCTCCTTTTCTTTCGTTTGCCTGCATTCTACAAGAGTGTGCAGTAGGTTCTTCACTTCTGTTGCGACAAATCTTTCTCCAAGCCTCTCCGATAAGTTAATGTGAAGGAAACACATTTGCATTATAACTTGTCACTGACAAATCATTTTTCTGTATAGTCTCCATTATGTTTTGAAACATGGCACTTTGTTTGCTGGCAAATAGAAGCCACAATTGAGTGGCAGGATCATCAAAGACCTTCTTTAACAGTGTCGGGCATTCATCTTGAGAAAGAAAATGGGCTCTAAGCCCATCGAAAAATCAACAAAATCCTGTGTATTGCTGGTCCCCATGAGGGGACTTGTGCGCTGCTATGCTCTAGTAATTTGGTATACTCAATTTCAAAAAATCCACAGAAGTCTTTCAGCTCTTCAACATGCACCGTGTAGATATGAAAACATTGTAAACCTTTCCAGCAAAGTTCTCCGCATCTGAAGGAAGACAGTTGACTGCAGTTTGGAGGTAGATCTCTTTTCCTAAGCTGGCCAAGAGCTTTCACCACAAATTGTTTTCCCCACAATGTATGGCTCCCCTAAATTTAATATTGGTTTTGTCTGCTCATATTCCAACAATCTTGTCACTAAGAATACTTCTCAATCACTTGCTGGATGAATGCACACAGCAAATGTGATGTTTCTCCAGGTAGGGACGAAAAGTCAATTTTTGTGCAAATTCCACTCAATGGAAGAAAATACCGTATAAGAACAGGAAATCTTTTTTTGCTCCTTTCTGTTTGGTGCATCCACACTAAGCGTAATAAAGGAACACTTGTCCAACTCAAGCTGCACTTCTTCAATGGATAAAGGGGCAAAAATGTTGCAAACTATTGCCTCAGATTTTGTGCGAGCAGATGAAAACTTGGATTGGTACAGTTTCCTAGTTAATTGTGAGGTACAGTCCATAGGCGATGAGTTATATGGGCCCATGGTGCCTGTGCTCCACCAACAATTAGGAACGTGGACCCAGCTCCACCAATGTTTGGGCTTACCATGCTTTGGGGGGCCCCACGCTTCAGGGGGATGCGGGGTCCAGGGCAGCCTGGGTGGGCTAGTGGCGGGGAGGCTGGTGCCGGCAGCAGTGAGCAACTCGGCCCCAGCCCACTCTGCCAACTCCCAGTATTGCTCAGGGGAGAGGGCGGAAGCTGGAAAAGGCAGGATGAGGGGTTGGGGGAAGGGGTGGAATGGGGGCGGAGCAGGGGCGGGCTGGGGCCATGTTGCTGCTGCTGGCACCAGGCCCCTCACTAACCCCCCAGGCTGCCCTGGACCCCACATCCCCCTGTGGATGGGATGGGTCTGCTTGGACCCATTTTGGTCACCACAAAAAACCAAACAAACCTGGCACCCATGGTACAGTCACTAGATTGGAAATTGTGGTCATGCTGCACTGAGTGGTAAGCAAACACTTCCTCACTGGTAAAAACTTTCAGCTTCTGTGTCTTGCCTCAGAAAACAATCCTGAAACACGTGGCACTATACACTTACTTTTATCAACAGCTGTATGGTTCTTGCTTTGAAGGTGCTGGGTAATATCATTTCAACCGCTGTGGGCAATGGAGAAATGTGCTCCACATGTCTTGCATACAACTTTGCTGTTGTCCAATGTCAAAGTGTCTTTTTAAAACTTGACCTGTTTTTGGAGGTCTTCATTAAACTTACAGACGTTTCCTAGACATTTTTATAGCAAAGAAAAATGACCACACACAAACTATTGATTCTTCCAAGGACACAGGTATGCACAAGCCCTCTCCACCCTGCCCCACAAAAGAACCAAAAACATCACCTGGCAACATCGCGTGATTGGTGGCAGCACTGCCTTTGCGGCTGGGTAATGGAGCGCATCAGCTGCTTGCTGGGGTGCCTAGCTCTGAAGACAGTGCCCTTGCCAGCAGCAGCTCAGGAGTAAGGGCAGCATGGTGGCATTACCACCCTTACTTCTAACACAACCAGCCCTTGACTAAGGAGGATGGTCTATGCTCCTTATAAGGATTTTTTTGATACATGATGTCAGTCTGCCTCTGGCTGGGACTCTGCTCCTGGCAGCCCATTTTGCTATGGGCCAAGTTAATCTCCAAGTCGAAGTATTTACACCAGAGATCTCTATGGCCTGGTAAATCGGCTACTGAAACACCAGGGGAGAATCGATTTCAAGTGTTCCTTCACAAGGCACGCTGAACGCTGCCTCAGTCCAGCATCTGAACACAGCAGCACTCTGCCTTTATGGCAGCCAGCCTGTTTGGTTCAGGGGGACTCTTAACTACCGCAAAATGTGCAATTAAAACACCTTCCTATTTCACACCGTCTCATCATTCAGGCTCCCAAGCGAGGCAAACATTGGAGCTGTGAAGAGACCATCATGCTGCTTTCAGCCTGCAGCTGCAACTCAGCTAACCAACAAAACCCAGCACTGTTACTAACCCCCATCAGATGACCTGTGTGCGGCATCCTTCAGCCCTGCTGATGTGGACAATCCATTTAGCCACGTTTTGTGCCCGTCAGTGAATGGGGTTCCTCCCTTCTCGTTGCTGATCTCGCTTTGAGCTGATGGGAAAATTAATTTTAGTGCTTCTCTACAGCCTCCTGGTCAAGTCACTCAAAGCATTCTCTACTGAGCCTCACAGTAAGGAAGGCTCAGACTCTGAGGTGGTGCCAGTGATTTCCCTACACCGTCCCCAGGGGCCGTGTACCCCCCCCCCCGAATTTCCCCAACACCCCCCCCAGTTTTGTGAGCTAGTTACATACCAATTCAGTGACTGTTTGGAAATCTGAATTTAAACTGAAACATTAATACACACTTTAAAAGCTTATACAGTGTATGATAAAATACATGTATCTGAAAAAGTATA
>NC_133775.1:14014360-14015826 GCF_003597395.2 Chelonoidis abingdonii
AAATGAATAAACAGCCTTATCCAAAAAGATATACAATTTAAAACATTCCAGCAAACTACACACATGTAAATACAAAAAACAATATAAAAACCTATTGTCTTCTACCTTTGTACTTACACTTGGAAACAGAAGATTAGAAAGCCTGGAGAGAGAGAGATCACTCTCATAGCCGAGAGAGCGCAGACAGAACACAGACAAAAGACACACACCCAAAAATTCCTTCCCTGAGCTTTAAAAAATCCAGTTTTCTGATTGGTCCTCTGGTCAGGTGTTTGGTTCCCTTTGTTAACCCTTTACAGGCAAAAGAAACATTAACCCTTAGCTATCTGTTTATGACAGCAGCATTCTAATGTGTGCTGCACACTCATTTTACCAGACCACCAAGCTCTTTGGGAAAGGATTATATGTGGGCATAGGGTAACATAGGCTGGGGGAGACTGTGCCTTCCCAAACAGCCAGGTGTGGCTCCACCTCCAGGCCCCCACTCCTGCTTCCCACCCACTCTGCATGTGGCTGCATGCCATCTGGCCTCCCGTGCTCGGGGGGATGGGGAGGAGCGCTAGCCTGGGGTACGAGCTGGGCCTTGGGCGGAAGGGGCAGGGCTGAGTGCTAGCCTCCCTCAGCCTATGGTTCAAGTGCCACCCATGGTTATACATCTGAGGCCCAAACCTTTAAGTAAACTCCTCACTATCCTGTGATGCAAGCAGTGGACAGCTGTTGACCCAGGTCCTGTAGTGTCCAGCTGGAGAGTGGGGGCTGCTGCCCGAGCTGGGAGGTTGGGGGTGGAGAATACAGATTTGAAAGCAGCACTGCCTCCCAGCAGCAAATTTCTCTGATCATGCTGCTGGTGGGCAGTGCTGTCTTCAGAACGGATACCCCCACCCTGCCCCTGCTCTCCCTTGTGCAGGAAGAGAGGGGGCTGCTGCTCAGGAGAGGGGGGTGGGGAGGAAGAAACATCTCTGAAAGTAGCACTGCCTGCACAAATCAGGGACAATACAAATCAGGGATAAATGCTCAGTTTTAGTGAAAAAGTAGGGACGGCCAGCACAGAGCTGAAAAGAGGGACTGTCCCAGCCAAAACAGGACAAAAAGTCACACATGCATGACAAATAGCCTCATTTAAAGCAAAGCAACAAGCCACACCAAGCTCTGAAGTTTAAAATGGGGCCTGGTCTACACTACGCGTTTAAACCGAATTTAGCAGCATTAAACCGAATTAACCCTGCACTCGTCCACACAACGAAGCCCTTTATATTGATATAAAGGGCTCTTTAAACTGATTTCTGTACTCCTCCCCGACAAGAGGAGTAGCGCTGAAATCAGTATTGCCATGTCGGATTAGGGTTAGTGTTGCCGCAAATCGACAGTATTGGCCTCCGGGCGGTGTCCCACAGTGCACCATTGTGACTGCTCTGGAAAGCAATCTGAACTCGGATGCACTGGCAAGGTAGACAGGAAAAGCCCTG
>NC_133775.1:14017691-14125708 GCF_003597395.2 Chelonoidis abingdonii
TGACGACATTTATCCAGAATCACCCGTGACACTGTTTTTGCCCCATCATGCATTGGAATCTCAACCCAGAATTCCAATGGGTGGGGGAGACTGCGGAAACTATGGGATAGCTATGGGATAGCTACCCACAGTGCAATGCTCCAGAAATCGACGCTAGCCTTGGACCATGGACACACACCGCCGAATTAATGTGCTTAGTGTGGCCGCGTGCATTTGACTTTATACAATCTGTTCTAAAAAAACAGTTTCTGTAAAACTGGAATAATCCCGTAGTGTAGACATACCCTGGCAGAAAAACCATCCCCACAAATCCCTTCAGCTGAACCAGAGTATGTTCTGAACCCCCAGTGAAGGGATAATGAAGTACTAAGATCAATGGACTTCAGTATTTCACCTTTCTGCTTTGCACTTTGATTTTTTTCCGCTTAATCTTTCTGGCAGCAAGGGCCTGATTCTCCACGATCCTGCTATTTAAACTATTGTCAAGGGGGGTTAAATTGTTCCCTGGTGTAAGGAAGTGGAGAATTCTGATGGGATATATTTCGCAGTAACATTGCATAGCTGTCAGTGACCACACAAAGCCTTGGATCAGGCCTTGGAAGAGCTGGATTGAAATTTCTTCGTAATTTTCTTCCTGAAAACTGGCAACTCTAAGGACGTAAAAACAGTAGTTTCTAGTAAAAAGTTCAGGTTTTGTTTAAGAAAAATAAAAAACCTTGTAAAATTTAAAAAGTTTAACATTTCTTGCAAAGAACACTTGGCATTTTTTGAGCAGCATTATCTGTCCAGAGCCTGGAGACATAATACCTTAGTATATTAATGTTCCATAGGAAATCGGAACTCTCCCAGCAATCTCTTGAGCTATTTCCATTTCTGCCCTTGAAAGACATGTGCTCTCCCACCAAGAGTGAGCGTCTACATCCAAGTTTGCCTGTTTAAGAGTCCCAAGATTTTTAGCACAACGCTAGTTATATGAACCTTAGGCTTCTGAAACAGCATCTCCCAACAATCAACACTGACAGTCCCTTTATTTAAAAAAAAAGATTGAGCTTGATTCTCCACTGCTATCTACACCTGTGCATAGATCATATGCCAATCCTGGTGTTAGAAAGATCAGCCAGCAAACCCAGTAGGCCTCAGGGTGATGAATTGTTTCCCTATAGTACAAAATTACACAACTTCTCCCTACCCTCTTACACATGCTTAATATTCTTGACTTCTCTTTAAGATCACATATTTTACCTGTTTGACTCTGTCTTCTACACCTGCCACACTGCTCAGAACTTTACAATTCACAGATAGTGCCATAGGTGCTGGAACAAGGAACTTAGCACCCCCTACTATGCAAATTGTTCTAGCGCTCCTGGATAGTGCAGGCCCTGGTAATAGTTAACTTATTTTCTGTCTAACACATGCAATATGGAGTTCCAGCACTGGATCTAGCTTCCTGAAGACCTAACATTAACAAATGTATCTGCAATGCAAGTCTTTCTGTTGTTCTACCTCTGCATGCAACAGACCAAGGAAGTACTGCAGATTCCAAGAGGAGGCACAGACACGTTTTATGGCCATGTAAACACACAAAAACAAGCTAGTAGGCTCTGTTTTTTATTTGGTGGTAATTTTGATCAATAGCGGCTAAATCATTTACAGAAGAAAAATAAATGTGAACAAAACTTCAAGTTTATGCTCCAGCTGTGCAAGGGAATCTTGGTTTTCTTGACTGTCCTTGTCTCCCTGAGCTTGTCAGCAGTAGGAATTTACACTAATAAAAGCCAGACGTCCAATGCAGGTGTTTGCAGAGTGATAGGAATCTATTTTTGATTAACTACATCTGCAAGAGATCTCCTCATTACAAGCAAGGAAGTTGCTATAAAGTGGTATCATGTAGGGGTAGATTAGCAATTTAAAAATATTCTAGACTTCTCAGACTCATAGGATTTCTCAGCAAGGTTAAGCAAAATCTAAAGATAATGCTGATGGTATCATAATCAGGGAGATTTCAAATGTCCATAGGAGAAAAAAAATGACAGAATAGCCTGGTATAGAAAAAAAGTACTGATACAATTATGTAGTGCTGAAATATTGCTCTGTTAGGAAGTTGCATTATTAAATTAGAGTGGGGCTCTTATTTCCAAGTCCCGGCAGGCTCCCCTGAGTCAGTAAGTCATCGGCCTTATTAATGAAACGGCTAGAGAAAAAATAAAGTTCTGATCTTTTGGAAAAGTAGCTTTGCATGGTTTGTGAAAGCTACTAGATTGACAGCCCTGAGAGTGAAATCTTGTTTCCTCTCGGAACAGACTCAGCACCAGCAATGGCTGCACAAGGCACTCAGCACTGTCTACCAACATGTCTCATCCCAGAGGGAGGGGAATTAAAAGGTTTAGTTGACATGGAAATCTACCAACAAGGGTGCCAAAACTTTCATGCAGCCCATGGCTTGGGGGCATACGCAACGTTTGCATATGCAAACCCTACACTTACAACTGAAAATGCAGGATTTTGAGTACCGATTATTAGCTATGCACTTAACCATATTTGAACATGGAAAGCCATATTTGCATATCCAAAGATAGAGACCATCTGAAAGCATGTCCCTTAATGCCACTTGTGTCAGTGATTTACATGAAGAATACTGGTGTACCAGAAACTGGAGAGAGTCCACAAGTGAAATATTTAGTAGATTTAGAAGAGTGGAACAGCAAATGAAACACTAAGATATTTTTGGCATTTTGATACTGTACATCCCCTTCATGCAATGGGAAATGGGAAATATAAGTCTCAAAGTTAGGCAACATGAAACAAAAATTGAAGGTTTGTCCTCCCACTATAACCAAATTGGTCTAGATTTGCTTACAAACCTGTGCAATGTTATATTTCAGATATATCTATTTTGGGAAGGAAAGGGACTCAAATCTAAAACGATTTGTCTGAATTATTAGTGAAAAACCTAATTTTAGAAACTCGCCATTTCCGTGAGATCAGGATACATGGTTACATGTGCAAGTTGTATTATTTTCCATCCCCCTGTCTAGATACTTACATGGCCTCATCACTATAGTATGAAAACTTCAGTCATGAATGGATAATATCCTCAACAATCTCTGAGGTAGGGAATAACAGGGAAAATGAAGGCACGGGGGTAGATTAAAGGGCATGCCCAAGATCACACAGAAAGTAGGTGGCTGATCTGGGAGATCAGAGTCCAAATCCTAAGTCCCAGGTCATTGGCTTATCTCTAGACCATCCTTCCTACATCCTTAGTTTGTGCTGTAAATCCCATAATTTTATGAACATTACCCCTCTTCCCCATAACATTTTGCAAGATAGATCTTGGGTTGTGTAGAGGCCAGTTCTTGCATTTATACATAACAGAAGGAGTCCTTCAGTGTAACACATCCATGCCTGACTTCTCAGAGGACTTCCTGGTTGCCATAAGAGCTGATCAAATATTAGGGGAAAAAATGGTTGGCAAATAAACTAGATGGTGGATAGAGATGTTCTGAATGGAGAAATTGTTTGCCCAGCTATACAGCAGGAAACACTTATTCCTGGGTAATTTGAATTGCCTAGTCACGTGTTACACAATCGTTCTAGCAGTCACTGTTCTGCACACAATGACAATTCCGAATGTTTAGGGATATATCCCAGATCCTCCCCTTCATTGATCTAAAGGAGAATCTCCCATTAGCTCTTAGGTGTATGTGGCGTAACCAGGATGAGTTGTTTTGATTCTGTGTAGTAGAGGGTGATGTTTCGCACACAAACTAGCCAGCCCACTCCTGGAGTGTACTGCTTTTAATAAGCAGTGCAAGATCTGCCCTTGCCTCAGAATGGTAAAGTTGGCAGGAACTGTGTTAAGAGAACACACTCTTTATAGGAAGCAGATTGCAAAAGCAATAGATAGCATTTTTTATGCAATTACATAGCAGCAGTTGAGACATGTAATTCATTCATTTGAAAAGCTTCCACAAGCCTCTATTCTGCATTATTTTGTTTTGGGTTTAGGGAAGCAGGACTACAGACTAGCTTATTTTTTTTTTTTAAAGATTTTTAGTCACCTAACTCATTGACATCAGTGGGAGTTAAGGCACCTAAATACCTTCAAAATCTACAAGTCTCAAGCTCCAGTTTTTCTTTGACATCCCAAAGAAAAACAAAACAAAACAAAAAACACAACTGACCCAATTCTGCCCTTATAGGCACAAGCCTCTCCCAGTCATGCCATTACCTTGAATGGAGTCACTCCAACTTATACCAGCCAGCAATCTGGCCCTTTATTGTCAAACAGCTGTAGCTGAAGGGTTAAACTGAGTCCAGAGTATGACTTCTCTAAGCAGGGCCGGCTCCAGGACTTTTGCCGCCCCAAGCGGCGGAAAAAAAAAAAGCCACGATCATGATCAGCGGTAGCTCCACCGTGCCGCTTTCTTCTTTGGCAGCAAGTCCTTCCCTCTGAGAGGGACCGAGGGACCTGCCGCCGAATTGCAGCCAAAGAGCCCGACATGCAGCCCCTTCCCCTTGGCCGCCCCAAGCACCTGCTTGTTGAGCTGGTGCGTGGAGCTGGCCCTGTCTCTAAGCACACCTTGCACTCACACCAAGGGCTTATGGTAATCATTTTAGCATGTGATTAGATAATCGGAAGACATTATGGAAATTAAAGGCAAGTTAAACCACTGTAGTGCGGTCACAAAAAGAGACGTATCTGCAATAGAATTTAAGCCCACGGTACATGCTATGTTTCTGCTGCTGAAAAGGTCATCAAGAGACCTCTCCAAAACCACTAGAGCTGTATGTATTTTACATTTGCATGCAGGCAGGCAGCAAGAACACCGCAAGCCACATCTGCATTTGAATAGGTGAAGCCAACACGATTCCACATGGAGCTGAGCGATGCTCAGGATGCTGGCACATAATTTGGCACACGAGGAGTTTTCTCTCCCCTGGATGCAGGCCACACTCCTCCCACTGACCTACTTGTGCCCAGGGATGGCAGAGAATGAACCAACCCGCTGGAAGGTTATTTACAGAACGTGCAGTTTGTCCTCCCACCGCTTCTGTTCTTGCCAGACTCTTGCTTGAGTCTTGAGCAATATTACTGCACAGAGTACAGTTCTGCTTCTGCAAGGAAGGCTTAGCCCAGAGTAACTCAGTCCCCCCTCTCAGACTAGGTACACAGGTCAATGTACTAGCGCTGGCTTTGCTCCCTCCCCAGACCTGGCTGGGCAGATTCCTTGCAGTGGCCACATGGCACATTACCAGGAGCTCCTTTACAGCCTGGTGGTTAGTGCTTTGGCCCAGTTTTCTCCCCATCAGTGGCTAGGGACAGGATTTTCGAGACAAATACACTGCCTGCTTTCATCACCAACATTGCATACGATTAGGATTCCTTCCAGTAGTCTAACAAAGTAGCAGTTTTCAGAGCGCTCCTCCAAAGCGAGACCTGGCTAACAGGACATTGTGGATAGTAACACCAGGACTCTGTGTGTCCCTCTATGTATGCTGCTCTTGGAGCAGACTATGCTTTCTTGGGAGAGGGATAATCTTCCTTTGTGTCACTGAAGAAGAGAGATTCCCCCCCCACAAGTGAATTTAAAGCTGAACTTGCGATTTGCTTAGCACCTCAGGCATGCTAAGTTGAGTAGACAGAACTAGATTGAAGTACTTGTGACTTAAGTTGTATTTATGCACAGAACAGACGGGGCCATGCAGAAGAAGTTGCAGTGTTCCTATATTCCCTCACCAGAAGATCCTTAGAGCTGCCCATTTTGTGATGTAGACACCTGCTCACTAGGAAATGGACTGAGATCATCAACTTATTCCCCATCCAGTGTTAGTGACATTCAGATCCAGCATGGCCTGCTAATGAGCAGAGTGATGACAACCCACCACCAGCACACACTGATCAGAGTGCATGATTAGGAACTACCTAGTAGACAGACTATGAAGGGAAGAGACAAAATGCAAAGTTAGTGAAGGGCTAAATGCCCAAATCCAGACTTGCTGTGTGCCTCGTAAAGGTAGCTGTGTATATATTCACACACACAATTAACAGCCAGAAGCCATATGGCCAAATTCAAAAGGTCACCTTAAACCCATCGCATGAAATCTGAAACCGAGTCTATTTTCAAACACCATATGCAAATTGTGGAGGAAAAAACCAGTACCATGACTTCTGCCGGAAACCCTTCATTATGAGAATCTGCTTTTGCCTTATGATGCCACAAGCATTTCATTGAATAGTTCCTGAAGATTTACAGGATTCTAGCCACTTCCTCCACACTGCCAAATCTCAGCTGCCTCTGTGATGCTGATGGATACATTTCACTAAGCAGCATGCCAGAGGCCAGTGGGATCCCAAGGGAGTGTGCTACATCTGTCAAGTTATCCAAAAAGCCTGAGTGATGAATGACAGTGTTAACATTAAACAGCTTGCCTCTGATGTTTTTCAAGTGTGCCTCCCCAATGGATCACCTGCTGCCCTTACTGCTAGAAGATAAACTCAGAAAAGAACATTACCTCATTAAGAAAGCTGGCTATAATTAAGAACAGAGACAAGGCAACATCTCCTGTGTACTGGTCTGAATGTCCACACTGCCTTTCAAATCCCTTTTTGGAAAATGAATTTCCATACACATGCAAGTAGAGAGGCTGTTGATTAATCAGTTAACTCACACGATTAATTTTTTTGAGTTAATCACAGTTTTAATTGCACAGTTAAACAATAGAATACCAATTGAAATTTATTAAATATTTTTGGATTTTTTTCTACATTTTCAAATATATTGATTTCAATGACAACACAGAATACAAACTGTACAGTGCTCACTTTATATTATTTTATTACAAATATTTGCACTCTAAAATGATAAAGAAACAGTATTTTTCTATTCACCTCATATAAGTACTGTAGTGCAATCTTAGTTATGAAAGTACAATTTACAGATTGTTACATAACTGCACTCCAAAACAAATGTCAATCTTTAGACCCTACAAGTCCCCTCAGTCCTACTTCTTATTCAACCAATCACTAAGACAAATATGTTTGTTTACATTTACAGGAGATAATGCTGTCCTCTTCAGATTTACAGTGTCACTTGAAAGTGAGAACAGGCGTTCGCATTGCACTTGAAGCAGGCATTGCAACTATTTACATGTCAGATATGCTAAACATTCATAAGTCCCTTTGTGTTTCGGCCACCATTCCAGAGGACATGATTCCATGTTAATGACGCTTGTTACAAAAATAATGTGTTAACTAAATTTGTAACTGAACTCCTTAGGGGAGGATTGTATGTCTCACGGTCTGTTTTACCTGCATTCTGCCATAAATTTCATGTTATAGCGGTCTTGGATGATGACCCAGCACGTTTGTTGTAAGAACCCTTTCACTGCAGATTTGACAAAATGCAAAGATGGTACCAATGTGAGATTTCTAAAGATAGCTACAGCATTCAACCCAGGGTTTAAGAATCTGAAGTGCCTTCCAAAATCTGAGAGGGATGAGGAGTGGAGCATCCTTTCAGAAGTCTTAAAAGAGCAACACTCCGATGTGGAAACTACAGAATCCGAACCACCAAAAACCAAAATCAACTTTCTGCTGGTGGCATCTGACTCCGATGATGAAAATTAATCTATCAATATATTTGAAAATGTAGAAAACATGCAAAAATATTTAAATAAATGGTATTCTAGTATTGTTTAATCACTTGATTAATCTGCTTAATCGCTTGGCAGCCCTAGCAAGTAGTGAAATGCTTAAAAATGAGCCATCTAAGAGCTAATCCTGTATATGTTGTGAAAATGAGGGTCAACAATTGAGTGGCTACAGGACCTCCATATGAAATTCCATACTCCGGAGTTTTCTGTATATAATACTGGTTATGCCTAGTATTGGAATCTTCAGACAAGTATGTACATAATATAGGTGTGTGTATCAAAAAGGATGCATCATCTTGGTTAAGGAACACAGAGGACGAAAATGCATCAGTCATGTGACACAGCCTTCTGATACCACACTTGTTCATTAACTCTGTGTGCCTCCCACAAAAACACAACTCTGCTTGCTTCAAGCCAGGGGAGAAAAGCAGAATAAAAGGACAAGAGGAATCCTACCTGCCCCTGGACAGAGGGAGAGAAATGCAGGGTGGGGAGAATCAGGTCTTTCAGTAGACCGCTGAGTGTATTTAAACTTTGTCATGTGCTTTTATAGGCATCTACATAGATTAGGCTGGAATAGATACAGGTCTACCAGGCTGCTATAAGAAAGCTGATTTGTGGATCTATCTAAAGAATATCAGAACGTTCCAGAAGAACACCCTATAGAATTCTTTGTTGGCTCAGGGTTGATGAGTGCAGAGAAAGGATGAAGCAGCAATATTTTGTATTTGGCTATTATGCTGCTGGTTTAACTCCTGCCAAGAAGAACAGAATGTCCGCACATTTCTTTTTTGCTGTTTAATTAGCTCAGTGCAGATAAGTCTGGAGTGGCTGTACTTGAAAATGGTTATGATTATTAACAAGGTTTTTTGCTCCTGCTGGGATGAAGTCCTTTCTTGAGATTAGTGTGAGACTTCCTTTCTCATTCAGCTGTGTGCTAAGAGCTGCACTTGAGCTAAGGGTCTTTTCCAGTTGAGTTGGGATAACTTTAATATTAAAGGTTTAAGAGAGTTATGGAAGACATTCATATTAATGCAGAGCCACTTCCTGTGCAGCTCTTACACTCTACATAAGAATTCCAGAAAAGCCTGCTTAGCCAGTGAACATTTACAACTGAGCTATAAAGAAGTCTACTCTGGGCTGAACTTGTCTCTGGGGGAAGAAATTTTACTGAAATATGAAAGATCTGCTCAGAGCCGCCCAGAGGATTCAGGGGGCCTGGGGCAAAGCAATTTTGGGGGCCCCTTCCATAAGAAAAAGTTGCAATACTATAGAATACTATATTCTCATGGGGGCCCCTGCAGGGCCCGGGGCCTGGGGCAAATTGCCCCACTTGCCCCCCCGCCCAGGCAGCCCTGGATCTGCTTGGCTATCTTCCACCTCACAGGACCAGATATAGTCCTAGGTCATGCAGGCTTTTATGGGGAGTGCTCTGACAATATGTAATTGTCAGTCCACTGCCAATGTAATCCAAAAGCCTAGGAAAGACCATGGACAGGATGACTGGCTGATGTGCTGACTCACTCCAGCCTCTCCTGTAGAATGCTCAGCAGAACCTAAACCAGCCTGCCTAGTTAAGCCCATTGGGAGGCAGCCGGTCAAGTCAGCACACCCTTCCTTCCCTGTACCCCAGCCGCAGCAGAGCTGCTGCTCAATCCCCTCGGGTGCAGTAGAGCTGGTGGAAGTTTTCAGAAGTGTAGCTGGAATTTCAAAAGATGCCAACAGAAGGGATTTTTCATGACAAGTTTTGCAAAAAACCACACAACCAGCCATCCTGTTTTTTGGGCTGGCTTCAAAATTGATGTAGACTTTCAAACAGACGTTAAAAGGGGCAATTCTGGAGAAAAAAATTGTGAAAGTGTTCCCACTTTTTGGGAGGGAGGCACCAGGGCAGGGAGGCACCATTTGTAGCAGGGACAAATCAGACCTATAGCCATCAACATCTATGTTTTCACCTCCAATATGGCCTTCTTATGACTTCATGGTGTATTTTAAAAGGAAGGTTTTAGCCCAGAAATTAAGTAGTCTGGGGGAAATCTAATGTAAACCACCAAGTAACATCATTTAAGAAAGTAAGTTACTGCTCCTGATTCACCTCACAACCCTCAGGGGTTGTACCGTATGACTGGAGAATTGCTAACATAGTTCCTAGTTTTAAGAAAGGGAAAAGAAGTGATCCAGGCAATTACAGGCCTGTTAGTTTGACAACTGTAGTATGTAAGGTCTTGGAAAACCTTTGAAGGAAAAAGTAGTTAAGGACATTGAGGTCAATTGTAATTGGGACAAAATACAACATGGTTTTACAAACGATAGATCGTGCCAAACTAACCTGATCTCTTTCTTTGAGAAGGTAACAAATTATTTTAGACAAAGGAAACGCAGTAGATCTAATTTACTTTGATTTCAGTAAGGCATTTGATACGGTTCCACATGGGGAATTATTAGCTAAATTGGAAAAGATGGGGATCAGTATGAAAACTGAAAGGTGGACAAGGAACTGGTTAAAGGGGAGACTACAATGGGTCGCACTGAAAGGTGAACTGTCAGGCTGGAGGGAGGTTACTAGTGGAGATCCTCAGGGATAGGTTTTTTGGTACAATCTTATTAATCTTTTTATTACTGACCTTGGCCCAAAAAGTGGGAAATGTGCTAAAAAAGTTTGTGGATGACACAAGCTGGGAGGTATTGCGAATACAGAGAAGGACTGGGATATCAATACAGGAAGATCTGGATGACCTTGTACCTCAAGTGATAGTAACAGGATGAAATTTAATAGTGAAAAGTGCAAGGTCATGCATTTAAGGATTAATAACAAGAATTATTGTTATAAGCTGGGACGCATCAGTTGGAAGTAACAAGAGGAGGAGAAGGACCTCAGAGAATTGGTTGATCCAGGATGACTATGAGCCACCAATGTGGCCGTGAAAAAAGCTAATGCAGTCTTGGTGAAGTAATTTCCAGTAGAGATAAGGAAAGTGTTAGTATCATTATACAAGGCACTGGTGAGACCTCATTTGGAATACTTGTGCAGTTCTGGTCTCCCATGTTTTAAGACGATGAAAGTAAATGGGAACAGATACACAAGAAGAGCTACTAGATGATTTGAGGAATGGAAAACCTGTCTTATGAAAGGAAACTCAAGAGCTTGGCTAGTTTAGCTTAATTAAAAGAAGGTGAGGGGAGATTGATTGTTCTCTATAAATATATCAGAGAAATAAATACCAGAGAGGGAGAGGATTATTTAAACTCAGTACCAATGTGGACAAGAACAAATGGATATAAACTGGCCATCAGGAAGTTTAGACTTGAAAATTAGACAAAGGTTTCTAACCATCAGAGGAGTGAAGTTTCCAGAACAGCCTTCCAAGGGGAGTAGTGGGGGCATAATCTGGCTTCAAGTCTAAGCTTGATAAGTTTATGGAGGGGATGGTATAATGGGATAACCTAATTTTGGCAATTAATTGATCTTTGACTATTAGCGGTGAATATGCCCAATAGCTTGTGATGGGATGTTAGATAGAGTGGGATCTGAGTTACTACAGAGAATTCTTTCCTGGGTGTCTGGCTGGTGAGTCTTGCCCACATGCTCAGGGTTTAGCTGATCGCTATATTTGGGATCTGGAAGGAATTTCCCCCCAGGGCAGATTTGCAGAGGCCCTGTGGGTTTTCACCTTCTTCTGCAACATAGGGCACAGGTCACTTGCTGGAAGATTCTTTGCATCTTGAAGTCTTTAAACCACGATTTGAGGACTTCAGTGGCTCAGACACAGGTTTGATACAGAAGTAGGTGGGTGAGATTCTGTGGCCTGCATTGTGCAGGAGGTCAGACTAGATGATCATAATGGTCCCTTCTGACCTTAAAGTCTATGAGTCTATGATTTATTACACCAGCTGTGAACTTGGCCCAGTGCATTGGGAGGTTTATGCAATTATATTTGTATTATTCCTTATCCCCATTACAATAATGCCTTGAGGGCCCAAATAGGTTGAGGCCCTGCTGCAGTAGGTGCTGTGCAAAGATAGTTCCTGTCTACTGCTGCCCATCCCTAGAATAGCTGAGTGCCTTCCACATAAAGTCAATAGCAATAGCAAAGTTTCTAAGGGATTTCTGGAAAAGACAGACATGGTAGAGATGGCATGTGGAAAACACTTCTAGAGACAGGGCTTTTGTTTTGCTTGTTTTTAAGAGGGGCTAGTGAGGACTTGAGGCTAGAGAGGGGTGTTCATATTGTGAGTCTTATTTCTGGTGGGAAGGCGGTCTCAAAGAGGAATGCTTTGCAATGTTTCCTAAAGACGGTCAGACTCTGGACTTGCTCAGTCTCCTCTGGAAGACTATTTCATAGCTGGATCCCCTCGACAGAGAATGCTTCATCTCCAAATCTCACATGCTTCTTCCTGGGCTTGGTGAGCCGCATTGCCCCAGAGGAGCACAGTGGCTCAGAGATAAAAATTCATTCTTATAAATTAATTACTTTGAAAGTTGGGACCCAGGCTTTAAACTGGCATCAGAAGTGGATTGGAAGCAGACTGGAGCATGGGCCTGTTGTGCTCACAGCAACCTGAGCCATGCAGAAGGAGAACTGCATTCTGTACTAGGTGGAGTTTGGGCTTCAGAGTCAAATTCTGCTTCAGATGCTGAATTACTGTAATTCCTTGCATGGAGGTGACAACTGCATGGATCACTGTGGCTGCATCCTTGTTCAGACTAGATGATCATATTGGTCCCTTCTGACCTATGAGTCTATGAGGAAGAAGGGACAAAATTTCCTAGCAAGCTGGAGATGAAGACATTTTTGGAAACTCTGGCCATCTAGTCATCCAAGCTTAGCAAGGAGATAAACAGAATGCCAGGCTTCACACATCTTTGACAAATAGGATTTGTGCACCTTCCATAGAAGGTAGAGATAGTCTCGGCCAGCTCTTGGAAGTGTTTCCCCTTTTTGGGCAGCATCTCTTTGGTCTTGCTGGGGTTCAGTTTCAACCCTCTGCTCTTAATCCAAGAGCTAGTTTCCTGAAGGAACTGACAGCTTAGTGGTGGTGGCTGTTGTCTCATCCGAAAATGAGATATTGTTGAGTGTTATCAGCATGAGCCTGTGGTGTCCCACTTTCTCCCAGTGGTCTCATGTAGATCATGGAGAGGCAGGATATAGTATAGATCTCTTTGGGACCCTGCAGGGCCTTCAGAGAGAAGGAGCAGTTACACAGCACCACTGATTCTGCCGGAGAGTTCTTATCCACATGACAACAGGTGGGTGAAACAGGAGGAGAGGAAAATGAGGCAACTGTAATAAATGTGGCATACCCACTCAGTGAGGTGCTCTGACCCCTTTTTGTGGTGGCTGGGCCATATGCAGGATGACCAGCCTACTTTAGCCTTGCTGATAGAGCTGTTTTTTTAGCTCAGAGACTAGAGGTTTATGCTTTAAAAATCCAAGGCCCCACGTTCCATCCCTCCCACTGAAAACCCACTCTGTAGCATGGCTTTACAACCACCTGTTTTTCAGACTAACTGTATGGTTACATCATAGCTGCAGTGAGCCAATCAGTAGCAGTCATCTTGACTTGTGTCCATAGCTTGTCATTATTACCATGCTTCCTTTGAGTACTCGGCTAGGCTGTAATGCCACACACCAGGGATATTATGGTGATTATATCCAAGATACTCATGTACTCTGTAATATCCCATTTTAAGAAATCCATCAACATTGTCACATAAATAGGTTATTGCAGAACACAAGTGTTGCTACTCAGTCAATTGAATAAATATTTTGGTAAAACCTTACACAGCCATATAAAAGTACTAGAAGATGTATTTTCATGAAGCATCACAGCCCGGGCCTGTGCTAAAGCACCCTTAATTTTTTTTTGTGCTAGATTGCCAAGTTCTAAAGTCATCAAAAGCTTGATTAATAATTGTACTTAAACATCTTTCAGCCCAAAGGATGTGCTCAATTCGGGGACAAATTGGAATATTGCCAGGGTACCAGCCCCCTACTGCTGTAAAAAATGTTCTATTGGACCTTTATTGACAAGTGACCTACATTTTAAACTTTTGTAAAAGTCATGTCTGCCTTACATCTAAACCCCTTTTATGCTGGTTTGGATTTCAAGCACAGACTCACCAACTGAATCCATCCATTTCCTGTGCCATCTGAGATTTCCCTTGAAATCTCCAATCCGAGTACTGCTCAGGCCCAACTAGGCTAAGTCTGTAATCTCATGAGATGGCTGTTCAAGATAAAATTGCTACAGGCAACTATTTCAGACTATAATACTACAATTCAGTGGTTTGCAGACAAAGATGTTAACCAAATCCCCAAAAGTGAAATAGTTTCACTTCAGTGTTGCTTAATTAACAGATACTTGGGACATGATATCTGTAGAGTTGCCCAGTTTACCTGGTAGGCCGTCATCACTGATTCAACTCTCCAATGGAAATGGAAGACTTAAAAAGAACCCTACAATGATCTGCTGTGAGAAGCTGCAGTTGACCCTAGCAGTGAAGCAGTTAAAGGTTTGGCTAAAAACCCAAGCAAGGGAATTAAGACTGAAACACTAGCCTTCGCTCACTGTATTGTGTGCATAGGGATGTGTGAACGGATTAGGTATCAAGAGCAAATTTGAATGCTTGCCCAAAACTCAGACCCCAACCTTTGAGGTTCAAAAATGGTCAGATACAATTTAAAAACCAGGCTTCTTATTTTCATGCCCCTCTACACTTCCTGGTTTCGGCCAGTAAAGCAAGAGTGCCAAGAACATCTGTTTTCCAGGACAAACAAAAAGCAGGAAGTAATGGACACCTCCCAAGAAAGCCAATCATGAAATTTTGAGTAATTACATTGGCTCGGTTCTTTGGGTGCTTAGCTGAATGGCTGAACCTTTAGAGGTGCTTCCATCACCAGTTAGGGATCAGTTTCACTGGGATGTCAGACAATGGTGATCTTACAAACTTGTACGTACTTCCATACTTGCACAGAGGCGTGTGTAAAGATTTCAGGACAAGCTTTCAGCTTTAATTCAGATTCTACTCCATTTTGTGGGCATGAACCAGAACCTTGAATGGAAGGTTAATATATTTTAAAAAGGGGCAATAAATTACACCTTTCCAGTTTGCCTTTGAATAAACAGAGGTAATCAAAGGAGAGGAAGTCAAAAATCAACATTCACATTTTAATAATTAATAATGAAGTGGAAATGACCTAAAAAACAATCTCAGCCTCTGTCTGTCTTACATCCTGCTTGGGAGCAATTCTTTAAGAAGGGAGACAAGTGGCAATGAGGTTTGATTTAGCACGTGATGCAGCCGATGGTGGCGCGAGGTTGCCTCTACTGAAATGGAGCAAGAACAGTGGGTCAGACTCCTACCTGATTGAGGTAGTGTCCTCTTGGTGACTGCCTCTTGTTGATCCCTACTTTACTCATTGCTAGTTAAGTTCTAAACAATGTTTAGTTTAGGCCAGAGTTTGGGTTTGAGGTAGGGAACTGTAGCAGAGCCAGGGTTTGGAGCCGATGGTCCTGTAACTCTAAACTGTTCTGAAGCAGCAGATCTCTCATTGACATTTCCACCACACAACATGTGGGAAGTCTTAAAAACCAACTGATCTTGGAAGAGGTCTACCTTTTGGGGCCAAAAATGCCTTCTCAAGACACTCCTACTCACTTCTGTTGATAGCCCTGCAGATTTCAGAGCTGCTTGGCCAGTTCCCTCCATTATAGGCATCTGGATGAATTCCCCAAGGCTCACCAGCCTATATGCACACTAGGGTTGCCAACCCTCCCAGTTTTGCCAGGAGTTTCTTGGAATCAGGCTCTATCTCCTGGACGCTACTGAAGCCAAACTGGGAGATTATAGGCACTAAAAGTCCGGTGGTGCAGCAGGGCTAAGGAAGGCTCCCTGCCTGCCCTTGCCCCATGCTACTCCTGGAAATGGCCAGCATGTTCCTGCAGCCCTGGGGGGGAGGCAGGAGAGGTTAGGGGTCTCCACGTGCTGCCCATGCCCCAGCTCCACAACTCTCACTGGCCAGGAATTGCAGCCAATGGAAGCTGAAGGGGTGGTGCTTGCAGACAGGGGCAGTGTGTGGCACCCTCTGGCACTCCTCCAGGGGCCACAGGGATGTGCTGGCCATTTCCAGGAGTGGCACATGGAGGGGGCAGGGTGGATCATGGTCAGCAGTGCAGCATGGCTAAGGGAGGCTCAACTTCTGCAGTTCCCATTGGCTGCAGCTCCTGGCCAATGGGAGCTGAGGAGTCACCGCTTGGGGCATGGGCAGCATGTGGAGACCCCTGCCCCCCACAGGGGCATCCGGGACGTGTCAGCTGCTTCCAGGAGAGGCGTGGGTCCAGGGCAGGCAGGAAGCCACTGCACTGCTGATTGGGAACCACTCAAGGTAAGTGCCACCTGGCCAGAGCCTGCACCCCAACCCCCTACCCCAGCCCGAAACCCTCTCATGCACCCAAACTCCCTCCAACTCTGCACCCCTACACCCTACCCTAGCCCAGAGCCCCCTCCTCCACCCAAACTCCCTCCTGGAGCCTGCACCCCTCACCCTCTCCTGCAACCCAATCCCCTGCCCCAGCCTAGAGCCCCCTCCCACACCTTAACTCCCTGCCCCAGCCTGGTGAAAGTGATTGAAGGTGGGGGAAAGTGAGAGGGATGGGCCCTTAGGGAAGGGGTGGGGCAGGGGGTGGGGCAAATTAGTTAGAGTGCGTGGGATTAGACAGTTGGCAACACTACTGGACACAACAGCACTAATGTGCCTTAGCAGCCAGCTAGACTTCTGGGACGCCATATGTACCTTATCTTGGGGAAGGCTCCATTATGGGCAGCTTTGTAGTTGGCACTTCAATGTGAACTTACATCCAGCTGTCGAGGGTCTGGACTATAGGGTGACCCTCTGACCTGAGTCCCAGGAGCAGACCAGGGAGTAAACTGGGAGTCACTCATCCCTCCTGCTTCCTCTGAAAGGAATAAGTTATGGTGGCCTCTGGTGGAGCAGCTGCCCCCCTCTGGGCATCTGCCTGGCACATAAGAGGCTGTAGTCTGAGCGCCTACAGCTCCCCATTCCTTCCACCCACTGCTTGCTCACAAGGTGGGGAGGATAGGTGATCAGATCCTGTTCTCCCCACCCTGGCTAGTCACAGTCTGAGCAGGAGGGGGCTTTGATTCCCTGTGAGGCCAAGCAAGGACTGAAACAATCTAACCCTAAATAAAGGTCTCCATATCATTGCCTAGAAAATACATCCTGCGGTACAGTGTTTGCATCTATGTATTTAGATATTTATAGAGCCTGGATCAACCAGGTATCTGAATGCTCCCCCTCCCCTCTCAGCAATTGTGATGGGCCTTCACCTGTCTCCAGTTGGCTCAGCAGGTAGTCTTGCAGCCATCTACAGCCCACTTCAAGGTCCTATTAGAGTTTTTACATGGAATACCTTGTTAAAGGTCAGAAAATTGTTTCCATCTTGAATAAGCTACACCGTATTGTTGACCCAGTGAACTGTGCCAGTACTGTACTGAACTAACTACTTGTAATCTTTCAGGGTAGCTATGAGTGCCAGAAATCTAAAATAGCCTTTACATGGCAGGTGGCAGATCATCTTGTTTAAGGTCACCCTGACAGCTCTGGACATCAGATATGTCTGATTTTCTAAAGTAGTGGTAGACAGGGTTTTTCAGGCCTAGTTACTTCACTCAAAGTAATTGCCTTCGACTGAGCCCAGCTACAATCCTTTCTTTGGCTGTGTGGGCAGATAGCTCCAGTAGCTATCCATGGCTTCTGAAGCTATCACAAGCATGTGAAACTATTTCCACAAGATCCAGGGGCTCTCCATAAGTCCTCTCATGGTTTTCTGTAGATTTAAAGAGTTTGGAAGCCAGCTTAAACCTATGTCAGCTTTCAGTACAAAAGTGAAAGAGCAATATCTTACCATCTGTCATTATATTAGGCCCAACACTATCCTGACTTACACAGTGGGCTACCCCTGGTACCCAATGGAGCTGCAAATCAAGGCAAGATTTTGCTCATTGTATTTCAGGGGCTGGTTATGATCGGCTGGTGAAATAGCCTTTGATTGTAAGCTGCTTGGGACAGGGACAGTGTCTTACAAATAATAATGCACAGAATCGAAGTCTCACCACAGCTCCTAGGAGCCCCAGTCATGGAGAAGGAGTCCATTGTGCTAAGCATTATGCGAACACACACACTCCCTGCCCCCAGGAGCTTACAATCCAGTATAAGGCACGAGCCAGATGGATAGAAGCATGGTTGAGTACAAAGAAGCAATGAGACACTATTGGACAGCATGAAAGGCAGTGATCTCAGCCCACCAGCAGGCTGTTTTCATAGGCATTGTGGAAAAGGAGGAGAGGAGAATAAGGTAGCTTTGTGGAGGATTACAGGGAGCTCCTCCCAAGCACAAGCTGCAGCATGGGAGAAAGCACAAAGGTGCTTGTTTGAAAGGTTAAGAAGTGGGCTCTGAAGGCTGCCATCCTGGGCCAGTCATGGGCAGGAGTCACCCTCTTGCCACTGAATAGGAGCAGTGATGTAGTCAAGCTGGAATGTCCTTCCAGTACTGTTAAGCAACAGCAGTGTTGTGGGTCAAGCCAGAAGGGAGCCTGGTCCCCTTACCCTGTTTTCCATAAACCTCCCCAGGGACTGTGGGGGGTGTATTAGCCTCTAGGTCAACAGGGCCCATGGCTGGGGCCCCAGTCAATTGGGGTGGCCCATAAAAATGGGCATCCCCACACCCCAATCCACTCTGCCTGCCCGGCGCTACTGCTTGGGAGCAGGGTCATGATGCTAGCTTTGGTAAAACATTTTACAAATCCCAAATATTCAGCCTTACTTACAAGACACGGTCATGGTGGGTAAGTTTTCCCCTCAGCACCAATAGAGAAGTCTAGTATCAAAATTGTTTAGGATGTGTTTCACTTGGGTTCTTGCTTGCTTAAAACACACATCTTTATGGACTAAGTCAGCCAGGACCGTTATCTGCAGCAAGTAAACTTAGAGACTACATTTCTCCCTACACAGACTTTTAGCTTCTACTCGAACCTCTCAAAACTCCCCCAATCCCTCCTGTCTCTTAAGAAGAAAAAAATGCTTTATTAATTCCCCACATAAATATCCAGAACATAAACGCAACACTAACCTTCAACTAGAAGAATTTATTTTCACTAGAAATCTTTTCCAAAAAGTCAACCAGTTCCTGAGAGCAGGATTAGAGCTAGTTTAGCCATTACAGTCAGTTTAGCCATATAAACATTCACACTGGGGTCTGCAGCACAGGATATGAACGTGAATGAAATGTACTAAAAAATATGAGTTGAGAATAAAAGCTCTCCCGTAAATCTCTCTTATTGTATAAGCTGCTATGAATTAAGGCCCTTTCAGGCTGATTTTTAGTCATCAACATAATTATTTCAGAACATATTCCAGACCAGCCTTTTTTATAAGTATTTTAACAACCTGCAAATCAGGAAACTGTAAATCAGAGAAATGAACTGAAATCAGCAATCACAAGGCAGTAGGTCTCATGCTTAGATTCTGACAGCACAGGATGAATAGTGGAGGTCTGGTTGTCTTGCTTTAGCATGCCAGAGCCTTTAAACCCCTAGACTCTTAGATCCACATACTTTGGGGAAGTTCAGATCCAAACTTTATGGCTTGGGCCAGTCCTGTTCCATAACTCGATGACACTTTGTATTTTAGTTTATCTAGAAGATTTTACGTGAACAATTGAGAGTTTATTCATACAGGTTTTCAGAACCTTATGAAATTCTTATTCAGTCTTTAAGAAAACTGTTTAACAGCAGTCACTGGATCCAGTAGACACTGACCCATCCATCAAATAGAGAGCTAGAATCTTCAGTGACAATGATGTGTAGCTGGGGCCAAAAATCAATTCATGTTTTTATTGGTTGGGTTTTTCAGGAGCACGGTCTTACCAGTGCTTGCTGTGTCACATCCTTACAACATGGTGGCAAAAGGAATCTGATAAAGATAGCCCAAGTGAAGCCAAATCAACTCCTCAGTCTGCAAGGGAACTGCAGTGCTTCCTAGCTTTTCTGTAGAGAAATTGGAGAAGGCGAATTTCTCCCTACTGTTATACGGGACAGGCTAAGGGGCTTTGAAGATCTACAATCTGTTCCAGGGGAGCCTGGAAGTTCTGCTAAATGCTAGACAAAGTAATTCAAAACTCTGAACCTTTAGCCCCAGGACTCCTGATATAGAACGAGATTGTCAATGCCACCTAGGGGATTTACATAAACAGGACAAAGGAAACTAGCAAGAATTGAGCATGGAAATCCTGAGTCTTCGACTTCAACTTCAGTAACGCAGGTTTTCAATCTGTTCCTTGGGATAGCACTTCCCATGGATAAGGAAGAGTAATGCAACTATTAATATACTCCTATACCATGGTGGTGAGTACAATAAATAATAGCCTACAGCACTGGTAACATGTTCTAAGGGGAATGTGATTTTCCTAGAGTATCACGGGAGGGCAGATTTTCTCTCATCCCTTTGTCATTTCTGTGGTATTCATCACCATGATAGGGAGGGACCAAGCATAGTAACTAAGATTGAAAGCGAGTTGTACACAATGGTCAAGAGAAGAGAATTGCAGCTCACTGAACATTCAATTCCTGTTTTTATTGGTGGGTACTGTCGAGAGTCTAAGTGAGTTAGGCACCCAATGCCAAGGGAAATGGACACAACACCCAGACTTTTTTGAAAAGTCCAGCAATTATCTTTACTGGTTTAACACTGGTGGGTCCTAGTTTAGCCAAAGTTCAGACATTCCAGTGTTAATACCTGCTCTTATGTAATGCTTTTCATTACGAGATCAGGACCATTATCTCCACTACTGGGGAAACAGGCACAGAGCAGTGAAGTAACTATTATGGGATCAGCCAGCAGACCAGTGGCAGAGCTAGGACTAGAATCTAACTCTCCTGAATCATAGTCTACTGGTCTAGCCACTAGGCAATACTGCCTGCCTAAAAATCATTTGCCATACATTCCCTCGCTTCCTTTAAAGGGTACGTGATGAGACGTTAAGACAAGCTTTTACTCTTTCCCTCGTGCAGCATCCTCTTAGCAATTGTGGTGAATGCCAGCTCCCTGTCTGATATGGGACAGAACCCTGACATGAGCACAGAGAAAATGATACCAGCTATTTGGCACCTTCTGAAACAGAAATCTGTCTAGCTGAGACATCCCTGGACCTGCAGATGGGATGCAGAACTCTGGGACAGAGCTGTCTGGGATTTTAAATGAGTTGTGGCTCAGGAAAGAAGTGTCAGGAGAGGGACACTGGCTGTGGCTGAGAGGTTGTTTGATATGGGGATCTGATGTACCTAGTTACATTAAAACCCCTCAGGAGCTAATGAAACAAGGTGAGGGGAGCAGCTAGTTGGTCAGAGTCTGAGGGTCATTACAGGGTCCTGCCCAGGAGTGAGGTCACTTCTGTAATGCTCACAGCTTGAAGAACAAGAGTAATACTTTGCAATTCTAGGCCATGTCTACATGGCAACAAAAGATCTGCGGCACAGCCGTGGCTCTGGTCAGATGACTGATCTGCAAGACTCAGGCTGTGGGACTATAAAATGGCAACATAGACATTTGAGAGCTCCTCCCTCAAGGGGTTTTCAGAACCCTAGACTCCAGCCCAAGCCTGAATGTCTACATAGCAATTTCATAGCCCTGCAGCCCAAGTTCACTGACCCAGCCCAAACCAGAGGTCTTTTATTGCCATGTAGATACAGCTCTTCAGGCAGTCTTAAAGTGCTTATATGAAGTAAGCCTCCCACCGGAGGACTAGGGAAGTTTTAGCATATTTTACAGATAAAATAGATCTAGAGAGGCTTGAAGGGACTTGGCCAAGTTCATAAAGACAAGGTAGGTGAGATAATATCTTTTATTGGACCATCTTCAGTTGGTGAGAGAGAGAGAAGCTTTCAAGTGAAGAACTAAAGAAGAGCTCTGTAGGGCAAAGTCCTTCATCAACAGAATTTCATCCAATAAAATATAGTACCTCAGCCACCTTCTTTTTAACATCCTGGGACCAATAGCTAGAACAACACAACAAACAAGATCACAGAGACAGATGCAGGAGCTCCTGACTCCCAGCTGGGGAAAGGGTTATTAACAGGACCAACTTCCTCTCCTCTAATCACCAGGAACTACTAACACAATGAACACCTGCCTTAAGGTAGCCTTTTGATAGCATACAAGATACTCATCAATAGGCCTTCTCACTGCTAAAGAGTAAGCCATAGTTTTTGTTGTTTACTTCAGACACAGAAACAAACAGATTTCAGCCAATGAAGCCTATTGCAGACAAAGTCTGTTTAGGTTTCTTCCTGAGGAGTCTCCCTCTGATAAGTCTATGCAGCTTTCTCCTTAAACAGCAGAGATAAAGTGGAAGAGGGAAGGTAATTTGTAATGCCACTTATATAGGGAGAGAGATCGCTCTGCCCAGTGCACAGCTGAGTCTAACTAAGCTCAGAAAGATGGTATAAAAGGCCAGTTCCAACAAGGAGGCTGGTTTTTCAGTATGTGATTTTGAGGGTAGAGTAGATATGTTCAAAGCAGGAACAAGAGTTGTTATAGGCTGTTTAGAAAGAGCTGCTCTACTACTTCTGAAAGATTTTGTTGTCTTTGTTTAGTTAACCTTTGTGTGTGCCCTTATATAGACTTTCTAATCTTGGATTCTGGTACAGAGTAGCTTAGTGATCAATAAAACTAGGCAGCATTCTCTGTCCTTGCTAACTTGCTTGTATAACAGTAGACAGTAGTTTACTGGGCTGGCTGACAGCAATTTCTCAAACAGCCTTTTGGAAAAAAAACTATCCCACACAAAGCTACTAAGAGATCTTCCCCCTTTTTGCAAGCAGGCAGATATGCTGCCAGTTGTCACTGTTGTGTGAGGGACTGAACAATCATCCTTGTAGCATAGAATCAAATAACAAACACAAAAAGGTTTTCCTTTTGGAGCTATTATGTGGGGCCTTCTTGGCGGGGGAGGGAGAAAGAGCCATTGTCTCTTTCAGAAACAAAACAGTGCTCTTCTGCTGGAATAGAATGACCTGTGCACCATTATTATGCAGTAAATACATCCTCTTCAGAAAGCATGCTTGCTCCCTGCTCTGCTTATTGTGCAATTGGTAACTGCCAAATCCCCTGGGATGGAGGGCCTTGTACTCTAGCTGTTGAAGGAATAATGTTCCCTGGCTGTGCAGAATGATAGGGGAGTAATAAAAACCTCATTTTTAATAGGGAAAGTATGTTATCAAAAAAGAACAGGGGCAGGCTTGCCTGAGAGAGAAATCTCTTCTGGAGGGGCAAAGCCATCGTTAGGGAATGGAATAGTAAATAATGACCTTTCTATAGGTATGTTTTTTTAAAATCACCCTATAGAATTTAGTGGAGAAGAATATCACTCTTGTAGAATTCCAAAAACCTATGGGTAGGATATAACTTTCTATTTCAGTTTGATAGTCTTTTAAAATAATTTCTATATAGAATCCTATGGCATTTTTACAGAACCCTGCTGATTTTGTCTCTCTCAAAATTCGATAGGTGTTTTTATAAGGGCAAGCCCAAATTTCTATTTGTGTTTTTAAAGAATTAAACTGTATTTTTCCTTGTAGCAAAAACCTTCTTTGTGGAATCACAGCTCTTTATAAACAGGAGGCATTTGTTAAAGAAAATAACTACCAACTATAGCTACCAATACCTTCACACAAGCTTGAGTTCCAGCCTTGTCATCTTTGTTTGCTAGGGACTACACACTGCCTGGAACTCTGCATAGACCTGCCTAGTGGCTGAGATAAAGTGGGAATGTGTCATTATGCAATCTGACTGGACCGCACTTTCAATATATACTCATATGGGTACCATTCTTTATATCAATACCATATGTTTTAAAATGAATTCGTTTCAGTGATACTTGTTCAGTCCTACTTGTAGTAGTATTTCCCAGTTAAGATCTAGGAAAAAAAAATTCCATGATGTGACAAATATATTCAAAGAAGAAACAAGGCTCCACATATATGCTATCTCTACTTTAGGTTGCTCCCCTCCCACCCCACCCCACCCCCCTTTCGTCTTGAGGTGCGAAGTCTAAAGAAAGATTTCTTTGTCACTCCATCATGTATTGTACTGGACTCCTGCAGTTGCTCAGCGTCCATGTGTTTCATCAATTAGTTTAGAATAACAACATATGCAGTGGGTTTCTTTAGCTTTATCTGGCCAGGAAGTCCCTTTGCAGAGCATTGCTTTTGGCAGGAGCAATTTCAGCTTGTTGTGCTAGTTTGCATTGATGAGATCATTGCAGTTTAACCATGTGCTTCACAGATGTTTCATCACTACCTCTTTCCGAGAGTGGGACGAACTTCTCCCCTGCCACTACCACTGTCTTTACAGAAATGGATTCAAAAAATTAAGATCACATATCAAGTCCTTCATGGAAAGAAGGAAAATATTCCAGGGACTTTGTCATTTCCACTTTAGACCAAATATTTAGTTTTTTTAAAAAAATCCCAAATTCCAGTGTCTTTACATTTACAAAACCTAAAATTGGTCAAATTTTAATTAAAATTTCCATAGTAAACAATTTCTGTGATTCAGATTGGAACTTTCCCTCACAGCATTTGCAACCTAAACATTCCAGCATCGTGTTTTGGAGTAGAGTAATGTATTATTCAAGGCAGGAATAAGGGTTGTTATACAATTATAGGTTGTTGGGGAAGAATCTTTCTACTGTCTCTGGAAGTGAAATTGACTAGAAACAAATGATTCTGACTAGTGTATTTTCATTTCTTCAGCTGAGAGCGATGAAAAAAGCATCTTAAAATAAATTAGATTTTAATACTTGTAGTTTGAATAGTCTCAGGGATGAATACACATAAATGATGACATTAAAGAAAATCAGGAGCAAGAGGGATGACGTTATAGGGAGGAAAACTTGGGTTGAATCTCAGGAAAAGCTTCTTGACAGTGAGATAGATTAGCTTGTGGAGTGATGTCCCAAAGGGAGTGCTTAGAAGCCCCAGTTCAAACTAGCCTGTTACAATAGCAAATAATCCTGCACTGCCAGAGATGGACTCTTGATTGCTAATATGCTTTTTATCAATCGTATTCCTTTTTTAACCTGACAGAGGAGTCTCTTTAATATGGTCAAGGATAAAATCAAGGATGCCACTGATGCTTCACATCAGCAATGGGGATAGAATCCAAGTACAGGCATTTCTTCTCTGAAACTCCAGGACCCCTCCACTTGAGCTAACAAAGAATCTACTGCAGCAGTTAGCAGTGTAGGGCATGTCCTACAACAGTGCAGGACTGATTCCATCCAGCAGAGGGCAGTGGTCTCTGTACATACTGTACTAGCCACTCGGTGGCAATATCGTTATTAAGCATGTGTTCATGGTTCTAAAACATTTCTCCTTTTCCATCCAGGAGATTAAAGGCTAGGGCCTCTTTCAGTTTAGTAGACAGAAATACCGAAGGAGGCTCAGTGGATTTCCAACACCTGATAAGAATGGAGTGATAAGACCACCAGTATGATTAAGTTTACTGCTGCTGCCTGCTAAAAAGGCTAGTTTCAGAGCACTTAACATTTGGCAGAGAGCTTTGAGCACTGCAATCAAAGGCACTCAACTTCAGGCTGTTTCTAAGTGAATTGGAACAATGTTCAAGACAAAAATCTTTAATGATAAATTAGAGGTCTCATACCCTAACATGGGCGCAATATACTGTACCTACTAGGATATTTTTCTGCTGTGTTTGTCTTTTATAACACTCTGATAGATGATATTTTAAAATGCGTAACTTCACAAATGCATCAGAGCACTCTTGGCTGAGACCCGACCCAGTGGATTTATACCAGTGCTTGTGAAAATCAGGCCCAATGTATTTTGCAGGATTTAACACAGACAGAGTTGTTGCAATAGAATCTGTGAGAGAGAGCAGCCGGGCTGGGAATCTGATCATAGAACTCCTTGGGGGGAGTTCTGAAGCCAGGAGCTGCATTTGTGAGCTATGAGCTGCACTTTCAAAGTGTACCTGCTTCAAATACATGACCCGCAGTCACCTGTGATACTAGTAACTTAGCCTGCCTATTCGTCAATTCATTCCCTGCATCCTAACCTTCCCAACTGCTCGGAATTGAGGACAATATTTTTATGGTCAGGATTTATTTATATGCAGTTCAGTCATATTATCACCCCGTCATCTGCGATGAGTCCAAAACTAGCTGTTCTAGAGCCTGAGTCAAAACTCTTTGAAGTCAATGGAAAGACTTTGGATCAGGCCCATAGTTTTCTTGCTTAGCACTCAAAGCCATAATAGTCTGCCAGGTTAAAATGAGGGTTGTTCAGGTAGGATATGCCCTAAAATAGGTTTTGCATTTCTTAAACATTCTGTCCAAATCCCACTAGAGGGTCTCTGCTCAGTTCTCCAGGTAGGGTGACCAAATGGGATGAAGAAAATATCGGGAAACATGGTGGGGGGGAGGGAGGGGAGTCCTGCCTGCACAGCAAAAAAAAAAAAAAGAAGCGCGGAGTCCCGCCGGCAGGGGTGGGGGAGGGGGGAAAAAGAGAAAAAAAATGGAGTTCTGCTGGCAGAGAAAGAGAGAGAGAGAGAGAAGAAAAAAAGCGGAGTCCAGCCAGCAGAGCAAAACAAAACAAACAAAAAAACAGGAGTGCAAAATATTGGGATAAATTGCGTCCTGACCAAACATTGATCGGGACGTGGGACAAACATCTAAAAATCAGGACAGTCCTGATTTTATTGGGATGTCTGGTCACCCAATCTCCAGGCAATGTAAGGTTGTCTCGATTTTATAGGGACAGTCTTGATATTTAAGTATTCTTCTTATATAGGCGCCTGTTACCCTGCATCCCATCCTGATTTTTCACACTTGCTGTCTAGTCACCTTAGTCAGGCATCACCCCACAAAATGACTCTAGAGATGCCCAGATTATTTCCCAACCCCAACTGCTAATCCATTTAATCCTGTGCATGTGAGCAGGAGTCCAAGTAAGCATCCAGTCCCGTTTAAACCCCAAGTTCACTTCCATTTTTAATCCAGTAAGGTGGATTTGACCAGTACCTCTGGGGACAGAGCATTCTAACCTCAAAGCAGATTGTTCAACACACTCTCTCGAAATGAAAGGCCATCCATGTGTATTTAATCTACACTTTAAAACCAATTTCCAGTGTTCAGATTCTTCCTGTTGTTTATTTCAGATATTGTAGATCACTTCCTTTTCTCCAAACTCTGAAAGCTGAGGCTCTTCAGCCTGTAGCTAAGTCGATTCATACTTTTGATCAGTAGCTTTTCTCCAGAACTTAACCCAAAATGTGCGCACATGCTATGGAGATATATGGTCCAGCAAACAGACCACAACCCACCTAGGAAGGTCTCACTGTGACTTTGGACAAGGATTACAATCACCTTCCTTGTCTCATTAATAATACTCCTGCTGTTGCAGCATAAGACCCTCTGGCCATATTTGCTGCCATTGGATAATTGAATAATATTTCACAGCTGACTTGAATTCATAAGTGTTTCCATTGTTACTCCACTCCAGGTCTCTATCTGACATAGATGTCTAATTCTCTTTAAAATGTTTAGATCCAAAATCATCCTTTCCCTGTCTGCCTTGATGCATTTAAATCTTCCTGGAAATGATTCATGTCACTTAGAGTTGTGTCACTTTTGACCTTCACCATGAGCTGGAGCACATTGGGATTCAGAGCACCTCAGAGAGTACTTTGCAACGCTACACCCATGCAGGATTGGAGCTATAGTGTGGAAACCTGTTTAACTTCAGGGATTTATACAGCTGTAAACTCTGTGTTCTGTGAACCTAGTGCGTTCAGTTATTCTTCCTTTCTGCCCCTCCATAGTCTACAAGTGCATTGGACACAGTGTTTGTTTGGAAGTCTCCAGCATCTTCCAACCTCAGTCAATACCTTTTCAACCCCCTTTCAGGTAGTTGAAAGCTTGCTATCAGATCCCCCCTCACTCTTCTCTCCTGCAGACTAAATAACCCCAGTTCCCTCAGCCTCTCCTCATAAGTCATGTGCCCCAGCCCCCTAATCATTTTTGTTACCCTCTGCTGGTCTCTCTCCAATTTATCCACATCCTTTCTGTAGTGGGGGGCCCAAACTGGATGCAATACTCCAGATGTCGTCTCACCAGTGCTGAATAGAGGGGAATAATCACTTCCCTTGATCTGCTGACAATGCTCTTACTAATGCAGCCCAATATGCTGTTAGCCTTCTTAGCAACAAAGGCACGGTGTTGACTCATATCCAGCTTCTTGTCCACTGTAATCCCCAGGTCCTTTTCTGCAGAACTGCCGCTTAGCCAGTCGGTCCCCAGCCTGTAGCAGTGCATGGGATTCTTCTGTCCTAAGTGTAGGACTCTGCATTTGTCCTTGATCAGATGTCTTTTGGCTCAATCCTCCAATTTGTCTAGGTCACTGTGGACCCTATCCCTACCCTCCAGTGTATCTACCTCTCAATACCTTTGCAATCACTATATTCAGCTCCTCATCCATTCTCCTGCTCTCCTGCGTACCCTCCCTTGATTTTCAGCAGTGGTACTGGAACCTTTCCCCTCATCCTGCTTCCCCTTCACATATTTAAAACTCATTTGTTGTTTCGCCTATGTTTTTTGTTCCCATGCCCCCTTCTCAGACTTTTGCCACGGACATTATTCTCCAGTTGGCCCCGATAACTCACTGAACTTGGTCTCAAGTCAATAATGGGCTTATTTTAATCTATTCGAAAAGATTTCCTTTTCTTTATCAAAGCTAAACAAAAACAAGGAAATTCAATTAAAAACAGAACGATGTTTAAATAACAAAGGTTGTGACACAAGCTAGGAAATCCAACGATAAGGGGAGACAATCCACTCATTGCCTGGAATAAAGAGGCACCGTGGTACAAGTTAAAGGCAAATTTCAGCCATAATGTTGCATTTTTCTGGGTTTCGGCTGTGTTTAAGAGCCCTAATCAGCTGGGAAAAGTTTAAGCAATAGCTCCTATCTGCTCTACTGTGAGGGAAATAATCTTTCATTGCTTCCCTTAGCACAGCTGCTCTCTGCGGGTTAAGATTTAATTCTTGACTGTAGCAATATGAAGGTTGTGTGCCCCCAACTGAATTGATGTACAGAGAAATGTTGAAGATAGCCATAGGATTTTTGGGAGATGCTTGAATTGGCTATGTCTGCTTCCATGTCTAATCCACCAATGATATAGTGATAGAATTTCACCTACTGGTATCTCCAGGTATTGTAAGCTACAGATTCTTCCTGACAATGTTCTGTTTGTTAAGAAAGGTAGCTGACAGCTGATATTTTCTGCTGACTGCACTCAACAACTTGATTGCTAGTCATTTATACTTGCTTTTTAAAAAAATGTTTCCTTTCAGGATTTGAAAAAAAAAATCCTGTTTGTTTTTGTCTTCCCTTGTTTGTACAATGACAACTAAACATCAGGATCTGTATATTTGAAGTCCAGAAGTAGTAGATTACTATTAGATGATAACAACATCTTGTATGGATCTGCAGGGGGTAAAAACATTCATCTATACAGGAAAAAACAAACACGATTCTAAGTGGGAGGAGTGTGAACATGACCCTAATTCTCTGTGAATTTCATTCAGCTTCTTCTATAGGGTATGTGGTACTTTACCGTCATGTTCTCTATGCCTTCCTCCCCTCCAATCTGGTGTGTCTTTGGATGACGTGTGAATTTGCATGGTACGCTCTGACGCCATGCTTGGAATGAGGTGGATTTTGATGTACCATATATCAGAGCCTGGGCGTTCAGTGCAATGGGGAGTTGGGGCAATCAGACCTCCCCACAGTGCTTAGCTCCACATTTCCATTAAACAGTAAGAGAAAAGATCCAGCTTCTGTTCTGCAGAACCCTCCCCCCTCTTAGCAGCTGACTGACTGGCTAGACACTTGGGAAGCTGCCTAGCGAGCCCAACAAGGAAGTAGAAGGTTGATTGGAAAGTTGAAGGTTTAATTGAGGTTGATGTTGGCCTGAGAGCTGAGTTCTGTAGAGGGGTGAAACATTTATTATGCTAATTCCCTGGGGTTTGGCTTGTTGCAACCCTTCCCCTCGCTCTGTCCTGATCATGACCCGGTGCTGCTCATGCACTTTCAGAGAGCATAAGGGCCAAATTCGTAGCAAGAGGTGGTCAAAAGCAAGTTGTCCCAGCAAATCCTTGGAGATGAGAACGCTGGAAAAAATGCCAACAATGCACAACCAGCACTGCAGGGCTCTCGATTCCCTGCTACTTTTACAACACATGCAATAAATCTTCCTTTTTTACTGGACAGGCGTAAACAAGAAAGGCTCAGGGGCCTGAATAAACAGGGTGTAGTGGAGAAGCCCTGCTGAAAGTGCTAATGCCAAACATTCCTTGGTTGGTTTAGAACTAACAGCATCACTGACAGTCGCGAGGGAGTGTACAACAGCATGAGCTGGCTGAGAAACACTGTGGGGCATATTCTGCCCTCTGAGCTATGCATCTGAGAGCAGAGACTGGGCCTGAGTCCATTCAATGAATAAGGGACTCTTCATTTTTGTGGTTTACATTGAACTTATGATAAATATTTTTTCTTTCATCAAACCTTGTTTGCTTGTTCTTTTAAATATTCGGTTGACTTATGATTCTTAATATTCTGTTATCTCCAAAAGCCTGAAATGGAATACAGATATAAAAGGAAGGGGACCCTGGGGCCGATCACATGTGGAAGCATTGCAAATGGAGAATGAGTATGGAGAATGAGGGTTACAGGAATAAATTATTAAAGCGTTTTGGAAGGATTATAAACCCTGATCCCCCAAAGCATCGTCCAGCCTCCAACTTAATGTGAAATAAAAGTAGCCTGATTTTAAGTGCAACTGTAGCTCGCACTGGAGGTTATGGGGATTTGGAAATTCTCAGCACCTCTGAAAATCAGCATCCTCCTATTTGGTGCCTATTTTATGGCTCTAGGTGCTTAACTTTAGAAGCACTCAGATTTGCCAGTGTTGGGATTTTTAGTCTATTTGTGCCTCAATTAACCACTTTGTAAAATGAGGATCATAGTATCTGCCAAGCTCTAGGGTAACTCTCTGAGGCTTAAATTACTAATGTTTGTAAAGTGCCCTGAGATTCTGTGATGTCAGGTGTTATGTTTATTATTAGTCATCACCCAAGGCAGAGCAGCCAGTGAAAGCACATGAGAATTTTGGACAGGTTTGTGCTAGAAGATGCCCCAGTCACTGTGAATCCTGCCTTGTGGTCTGGTATAGTGGCCAAGCAGAGCCTGACAACCTGGGAAATACTCATACAAGGTGAAACTGTCCTTGCTCTTCTGCTGAAGGCAGCGCCTAAGCCTTACTCCTTCTCTGTGCAGAGCAGGCTGCTGTAAGGACAAAGTGCCTCATTCCCTTTTCCCTGGAGCTGTTCTCAGTTGAAGTCTTGATCAGAGGGACAGGGAGTGTACGCGAATCCACGCAGCTTGACCCTTAAATTACAGATGCCTAAAGCTGAGGCCCACCTGGAAGAAGATATTACAAAAGAGGTGAAGGTGAATGATGTGATCCCTTTGAAATTCCTTTTGTCACACTCATAATTGCAGCCCTCACTCCAAATGCAATGGCCTTAGATGTGTTATCCGCCTCCATCTTATCTCAAACTTAACTGCCTGGGTGGCTAAGTTTGCCCAAGGCTGTTTAGGGCTCATCCATCTGGAAAGACCTTTCACACACCGTGGGAGAATTCTGCCTGGCAGGAAGGAAGACCACTTTCTTTGCCTAACGATTGACAATAGCTGCAATTATGGTTGCACCAGCCGGCATCCTGTGTGGTAGTTTTCCCCACATGACACATCCTGTGAGTGTTCCCCCCAGGACACTCAAGCAGAACTGAAAAGTTTGGACAGCCGACTCCTATTTCAGGCTATTCACACGTTAGACCCATTCCTTCTGCCTACAGATGCCTTGGAGAAGGAGAAGTTGTGAGGCTGTGATACAGGAATCTAGTCTAGAAGGTGAAACTACCTGATTGTGAATATACAGTCATTCTTTGTGTCAGTCCTTGGTTAGCTATCAGGCAGCAACAGGGTGATCCAGTTACCACTGCCCAGATACTCATCACCAGGGCTGTCTGGGAACAAGAGGCTAACAGGTCGGTCACTCAGGCCAGCCCTCACATAGTTTGGCCCTTGTGTTTTAGAATCTGTACCCACAAAACCCTGTTGCTTGAATGGTTTTATCAGATGCAAATTGTGTCACTTACAAAGTGTAATGGCAACTATTTGCACAAGCCAAATGGTGCATGCTCAAGTGGAAGATTCCGGCTGAAAATGTATTGTGGTGGTTCCTGCGGCACTTAGAGGGGAATAGGAAACCAAAAGGAGAGTGTTTGTACTGCTCAGAGCTTAGGACTGCTGCAGTCTGTGCTACGGCTATCTGGGAGGCAGGAGTACTGCATTCACTTATTGTCATACTGACTTGCTGTAAGATCTTGGGCAAGTCACTTAGAGCTAGTCTGTGGCTTTTGAGGAACTGGCAGCTTTCCTTGTGGAAATCCTGGCGTTTGTCCTCCTCCCTCTCACACAAAGCAGGAAACACAATCTTTTCAATTTTCGCAGGGTTAAACTACCTAACCTTTGGCTGTTACATTGTTTTATGCTAAGGCAGCAGTTCTCCAACCATCTCAATCTACAGACAACCTTGTTAGAGTCAGATCCTTGCACAAAATTATCTGCCCACCCAACCTACTCCTCACCCAACCTACTCCTCAACCCCAACTCTTTGGTTCTCATACCTTTTGTTTTGCAGACCACCAGTTATCCATTGACCATGGTTTGATAATCATTGTGCTCCAGCATGTCAGAAGAAGGGAAGGGTGTAGAGAACTTATTTATATATTGCCATAGAGTACATGGGACTTTACAGGATACTAGAGAGACAAGATCTAGCCTCAGATTTCATAGTTAGATGGAAGACAAAATAACAGGAAAACAGACAGGGAAGATGATAAATAAAAAGAGGGTGATACAGCCCTTATGTACACGAGGGGATTGTACTAGTGGGTACCATTCTCTTTCCTTAGTATCCATCCGCACTAGTCATTAGTTGGTGATTGCACGATTTGATCTAGCAGCGACGTGTGTTTCCAGTTTTGTAATTCTATGCAAACACGTTTACATTCAATTTTTCAGAACACAAATGAATTTGTTACTTGTGGCTGATAGAATTATTAAAATATATCCTAGAGTCAACCTGGAGTGGCAGGCCCTTGTTCTCATGTGAAGAGGACCAAGATGCCATGATAGCAGACTTCTCCTTTCCATGGTTTAACCTGGGACAGGAAACGAACTGTTCTTGACATGCTATTACGGATAATATTAACCAACAGATTCACTTGTATTGAAGTTCCTTCTGTGTAACAAAACATTGTAATAATCTCCCCACTGCAGATAGAATTTTCCTTTTCTACATGACCAATCTTTGGGAAAGACAGGAAGGGCTTTTTCTCCCTCAGAAAGGGGGTTAGTTAGCAATTTAGCAGTGTTTTAGTGCATTGCAATTTGATTACTTAATCATATTGCCAGCAATAATGTTAAAGTGGTCTCAAGTGGAATGTTTTGGATGATACCCAGTTGAACAGACTACATCATCATCAAACCTTTAAGAAGCGCTGTGGATGGGATCAGTTGCAAAATCCCTCTCATTCTCTATACTCAGGTGAACCTGTATCCTGTGCACATGCTGTATTTGTGTTGAATGTGGAACTCCCATTAACATCTTTGGAAGTTACAAGCATAAAACCAGAATGAAATAGGAAATACACAGTGCAGACAAGGGATCCACAGAGTGGCTCAGAGAGGACAACTTGGACCTTAATTTTAATGGGAGTTTTATATCATTTTGCTTTGTTCTCTTATGGCAATGCTGTCCATCTGCAGAGCTCATCTGTGTCCTCTGGTCTTCTCTCTCCCTCTTTTTCATCTTCATTTTAAAATTCCTGTCTGAGCTACAGTATACATTACAAATGCCTATCATGTCTATTTGAGCTGCTCAGCTATGACATTTAGAGGGCAGAAAACTACATGGTGGCGCATGGTAAGCTTAAAGGCCAAAATTGGAGTAGTTTTTCTGAATGCCATCCCAATCTTTGGTACTTTTGAATAAAGCACATCTTGAATCCTTAACACCCCTTTCCAAAGTTTTCACCAAACAAAACCCCAACCCATGGAGTGTTGCAAAATCATTTTGGGTTTTGCCCATCTCTGTAGAGTGATGAGTCAGACTAGCCCCATTTGAATCCCTTGCCCTCCAAATTTTGGTTTTGTCACTCCTTTAATTGCTCAAGGGGTAGAGTGCTTTTCCTCAGAGTGCTACTAAAGCCAAGCTTTCCTGTCTGAAATAGGAGAAGAAAACACTTAAATCTCTCCTGCAGGAGCCGTGATGCCAGTAATTTTGAATGCATCTAATTTTCTTTGCTTTAAACACCCCTGTTACGCTTCCTCCTTCCTCCTCTTGGAGTTTGCATTCCTCAGGTGTATAATGGGAAGAAGGGCCCAGCTGAGCAGTAGGAATGATTGATGCAAAAGAAAGTGTTTCTTCCTCCGTGTCCCGGTGAAAAGAATATGTGTGGATCACACAGAAAAAGGCCTGGAGCTACAGCAGCAAGTACTTTGAATCAGATCCTCCAGAATGTTCTTGCTGTGAGGTGGTGACCAAATATGCTCTTTAAACATCAGTGTAATGTGACAAGCCCAGATCCTGAAGCCGTTCGCCATTTGGCTTTCATTATTTAATAAAAGTTATATTGACAGAAAGCTACTTAATGAAAGACCTTAAGAAAGAACATATTGTTGATCTGGAAAACTTGATAAACAACTGGGTGCCGCACTTGGTATTTTCATGCTAAACCAACATAAAAAGATATTTTCTCCTTCTCTTAGTTTTTCTTTTCAGGATAATGCAAACATGTGTTTTGCCCCCATGAAAGGGACATGATTTTGATCAAGGCTTTGGCACGTTTAGCAAGCCCAGTGCAATCTTTCTCTGTTTGCAAATATATTTAAAAAATTATCTACTTAAGGCAGGCTGTTCCCCCTCATGAAGCAAACCTTTTCATTGCTTTCACTGTGACAAAGTCCCTGGGTCAGCTCCACACAGTGTAAATCCACATAGCTCAACTGAAGCCTACCTTTAAAAATGCTTTCATGTGTCATAATAACCAAAATGGGTCTGACCCTCAGCTGATGTACATAGAGCTGCTCTTCATTATGGGGTTGCTGCAGTCAATGCAGGAGAGGTCGATTTAGAGGGTCTAGTGAAGACCCCCTAAATCGATGGCAGAGCACTCTCTGGTCAACCCTGGTACTCCACCTCTCCGCTAAGAGTAAGGAAAGTCGACCGGAGAGCTGGAGTAGGGTAACTTAGGTTGACTTACCCCAGTAGTGAAGACAAGCCATATAGTGAAGTCAGTGAAGCTATGTTCTTTTACACCAGCTGAGGATGTGGGCCGTTGTGTTCATTATGTCACTTGAAAGCCTCTTTAGCAGAGCATCAAACTGTGGTTGGCTAGAAACATAGCTGTTTTGTTTTTAATTAATGAACAAAGACGCCCTGTAAATTAGGATTTGGTATCAAACTATGAAAGCCTGAAATTGCACTTTTGCATGTCATTTGTTGTTCTGATGCATGCTGCCCATGCTTCAAATCTGTCCATGCATAGCCTGGTCCTCCCTCTGACACTGTTTAGTACAGTTTGTTCATCCATGCATACAGTTCCTTTCTGATCTTTGAAGCAATTATGTAGTTTAATTTATGAGAATGATACTGAGGGTATGTTTCCTTTTTAAAAGTGAAATCTGTTCTCACCATTGCTTCATCCAGGACTAGCAGAGGCAGCAAACTTTGAGACACTTTTAAAGGTACGTAAGCATGGTGATAACACTTATTAATGTTGCCATTCTACACCAGCTGAAGCTTCTGGACAGTCCTCTTGCGTAGCTTCACAAAGAAAGCAGTAGAGTAATTCCCACCTGGATACCACACAGAACCATGCATAACTCTACCAAGGGCCAGATCTGAGCAAATGTTGCACAAAGCGTAGAGAAAATCTAGCACACTGGGACTCCAGATCTCTGGAGAATGCAGAAGTGGCCCTCGATTGTGAATCTCATGGTAAACAGGAGGACAAATCCCCAACTTATTAAGTAGAAATGCTCCATCACTGCTCAACTCTAGTTACTTCCCCCTGCCAACTAGAGTCACCTCTATTTTCTTCTGGATTGAGCCACAGCCAGCTTCCTCTGAGTACCAATCTCCTCCAGACACCAAGATGCAACCCTCTATATTTAATCTGCGTGAGATGTATTCTGGGAGGAAACTTTCTACAGGGGTCCCGGAATTGTAAGTGGATTTCTACTGCTAGTCTCTTTAATTTAGGTTTTCCTCTGCTCACCATTTGATTTGAGGACTTGTTCCTGGCTTTTCTTATCACCACTTCAGTGCAGCTTCCCCAATTGCCAGTCACGAAAGCAGCACTCTGAGCCTACTGAACAAAGTGGTTGTTACCCATGTGAGCACGGGGACAAGGAGGAGGGTATCCATTTGTAGGACAAGAAGAAAAAGAAAGCAGGAAGCAGTATGAGTGGGGGAATGAAAGAACACTTGAGTTTTTACAACTTAACAAGTTTGAGCTATTTTAATGTACAATAATAGAACACTGCATGGGGAGATTTTTTTAAAGCATTCAATAAAACGAGGCTAGGAAGTCACTAAACCTTAAAAAGAGGTGTCTGAGCCAAAAATGAATTGAAAATACCATATGAATGTGTTTCTGTGACATCTAATAGAACCGACAGGATTTTTATGATGACCATTTATGAGGAAATGTATCCTTGCCATGTGGGTGGCCTACTCACCCTAGGGAGAATGGAGAGATTATATTGAGAATTTGTCCCATAATAAAGGATGGGGAGGAACTACTTTGAAAAAAATAAGAGGAGCTTTCAAACTTTCACAGAAAGCTTGAACCAAATTTGAATGAAACTCTTTTGAAATCACAGAAATACAGGGCTGGAAAAGGACAGAAAAAGTCATCTAAACCCTCCCCAAATGCTGAGGCAGAATTAAGTGTACCTAGACTACCTCAGATTACAAGTCAAAATGATCTGGACGAACTGGAGAAATGGTCTGAAGTAAATAGGATGAAATTCAATATGGACAAATGCAAAGTACTCCACTTAAGAACGAACAATCAGTTGCACACGTACAAAATGGGAAATGGCTGTCTAGGAAGGAGTACTGCGGAAAAGGATCTCGGGATCATAGTGGATCACAAGCTAAAGATGAATCAATACTGTTGCAAAAAATGCAACCGCGATTCTGAGATGTATTAGCAGGAGTGTTGTAAGCAATACACAAGAGATAATTCTTCCACTCTACTCCACACTGATAAGGCCTCAGATGGAGCATTGTGTCCAATTCTGGGCACCACATTTCAGGAAAGATGTGGAAAAATTGGAGAAAGTCCAGAGAAGAGCAACAAAAATAATTAAAGGTCCTGAAAACATGACCTATGAGGAAAGATTTAAAAAATTGGGTTTGTTTAGTCTGGAGAAGGGAAGACTGAGGAGGGACATAACAGTTTTCAAGTACATAAAAGGTTGTTACAAAGAGGAGGAGGGAGAAAAATTGTTCTTGTTAACCTCTGAGGATTAGACAAGAAACAATGGGCTTAAATTGCAGCAAGGGCAGTTTGGGTCAGACATTTGGAAAAAATTCCTAACTGTCAGGGTAGTTAAGCACTGGAATAAATTGCCTAGGGAGGTTGTAGACTCCATTGTTGGAGGTTTTTAAGAGCAGGTTAGACAATCACCTGTCAAGGATGGTCTAGATCAGAGGTCAGCAACCTTTGAGAAGTGGTGTGCTAAGTCTTCATTTATTCACTCTAATTTAAGGTTTCACGTGCCAGTAATACATTTTAATGTTTTTGGAAGGTCCCTTTCTATAAGACTATAATATATAACGAATCTATTGTTTCTTAAAATATTTAAGAAGCTTCATTTAAAATTAAATTAAAATGCAGGGCCCCTTGGACTGGTGTCCAGGACCTGGGCAGTGTGAGTGCCACTGAAAATCAGCTCATGTGCTGCCTGTGGCACACGTGCCATAGTTGCCTACCCCTGCTCTAGATAACACTTAGTCCTGACTAGAGTGCAGGAGATTGGATTAGAAAACCTCTCTAGTCCCTTCCAATCCTATGTTTCTATGATTCTGTGATTTTAGACCACCAGGGCTCACAGATGTCCCAAACAACAGCTACATTTAGTCTCAGCAACAGTCTCAGCCAAAAAAAGAAAAAGTTAACTTCTACAAAATTAAAAATAACCCTTTATTTTCCAATTTGTGGCTTAGAATAGAAGAGAAAGTGTTAAAAACCCCACCAGAAAGGCCACCCATTTGGTACTTCCAGACACAGGTTGATATGCTCCTTGGGGCAAGGTCCTTGATATTCTGTAAGGTCATTTCTCAGTGATCAACAAATAATACCACAGGATCTCACAAGAAAACTTCTAGCCACCATTTTTAGATCTTAGAGGCCAGGATAAGCAACCAGATACAGAGCTGGTGAATAAAATTTTCACACCCAAATCATCCTTTTTTCCTGACAAACTTCCAAATTTCAATAAAAAAGTTAATTGAATTTTCAAAATGTGTTCACCAGCTCTATAACATGTCAAAAACTGAATGAAATTTTAAGACATTCATCCTAATCTGATCTTCTGGTGAAAATGTTGAAATATTTCTGACCAGGCCTATCCAGCCCTTTGCCTAATTTTTTCCAAACTTGAACATTTCAATCCTTTGCATATCACCTCTTGGCTCCTGAGCCACTTTTGGGTGCTCACCACACCAACCCCTTGAGTTTCGCCCATCACTTATAGAAGACTGCCTTGCTGTTCTTGGTTGATCACTGCAGCTAGCCTATCCAACTGCCTTTAAAATGCTTGGTGTCATATTGTGGCTGGCACATTTGCAGGTGCATGGATGGTGAGGGGAATGCAGGGAGAATGTCTGCCAGGGAAAATGGAAGGAGGAGGTGCAGAGCTCGGCTGGGCAGAGTTGAGAACATGCTGCTTCCGCTCTGAGGTTACACTGCTATGCCCAGGATAGGAGTCTCCAAGAATTCCCACCGAGTCAGGCAGACTGTAGACTCAGTGCTACCCTGCCCCTTCATGGCACATAAAAGCTCCAAGGGCACAATCTAGCCCTTTATGTGAAGTGCTGCTGAAGGATAACATGCTGGTTGTAGTCAACATTTCATTTACCAGCGGTGCATAGTCATGGTGATGAGTGACGGAAAACATCCAACAATTTACTGCTGCTGGCTTTAGGTTGCCTCTTATAGAAGAATTGCAAATGAAGCCTACAATCTGGACTGCAAAGACCTGTGAGTTGCACTGGCTTCATTCTTACAGTGAAGCCCAATCTGAGTTAAACAGCAGCCTTTGAACGGATTTTTTTTGTTTTAAATTAGCCTTAAAGAAACCCCCTCCATACATAGTTCGACTCTAATCCTGTTATTTCCTTGATCAGGCCCCAAGGATACAGGCCTGGCTTCCCCAAAGCCAAAACGTACTCAGCTGTTGCAGTATTCTACATCACTAAAGATGCAGAGAACAAGGGTGACCAGATGTCCTGATTTTATAGGGACAGTCCCGATTTTTGGGTCTTTTTCTTATATAGGCTCCTATTACCCCCCACCCCCATCCCGATTTTTCACATTTGCTGTCTGGTCACCCTACAAAGAATGTCTGCATACATTCAGACTGGAAGGAGAAAACGTTAATCCTTTATTTTCCTCTGCTTTAGTCTAGCGAGAATGTGAAGACTAGCAATAAAAATTAAGGGAAAAGTGTATTTTAAAAAGTAGTGAAATAATTAAATACCCATGTGGGGCCAGATTCTGATCTCATACAGCCATATAAATCCAGAGTGACTCCGGCCAAGCAAATGGAGTATAAGAATGAAGTCTTTACTCAAACTCTAATGGCGAACACCGAGGGGGAAGTTAGAATTTTTTTCAGGTCAATTTCGACAAGACCAAAGTTTAGTCTGAAATATATGTTTAAAAAAACCATCCAAAATCTACCGGAAAAGTTAGATATTTCAAAAATATTTTAAAACATTTTAAAGGGAAGAAAGAGGCTTATAATGAATGTCCCTCTCCATCTACTGTTTTTTCTTCCACTTTAAAAACATCTGGACTTTAGTGTTGACAGATAAACTCCTTAATCTCTTTGCTTGTGTTTAAAAAAAAATGCACTCAAAGTCATATTTTTCACCTCTGGTCTAGTGGCATCTTAGAAAGAAGCTAAATGAGGGCAAAACATGTGCAAAGGAACCGGGGCAAAGACTTTACTACTGGAGCAACATCTGAATAATCTGAGGATGAATGCCTGAAGATCAACACCTTTTTAAGTCACCTACATCTGTCTTGGCAACTGGCATTGGGTAAAATCCATTCCATCCACAGCGACAGGGTTCTATGCAGGTTGGAGTGCAGAGGGGTTGGGAAGGTAAAATTCACTTCACAAGGTAGGACCAACAATGAAGAGGCTAGACTGGAGTAACAGCCTCAGCCTCTGCAGCAGATGTGCAAGTGGTTTAGACCACGGGATCCTTGAATAGCTGGCTTGCCCCCATCTGTTTTCAGCACTGGCCTTATAACACAGAAGGACTACTCCCTTCGTGTTCTCTCTATGGGACTTAAGTGATACAGAGGGCCCTGAGCTGACCCTCGTGCCATGGGTGAATTGAATCTATTGTTGATAAATCCAACGCTGTTCCATACTCAGCAGAATCACTCCTATGATCATTGGGTTGAAGAGTGTACATGAGAGCCTGCCCATTTAAATTGAGATTGTTTTTTTTAAGGGCTTGTGAATAAAAAGCTTAGATGAACATGAAGCCAGTGGCATCTAAAGCTTTTTTAGAAGACTGAATTATGAAATCTGGCATATAACTGCATTTGGATCTGTGACATCCACAATTGCTTGGGGGTTTTAGCCTGTGTTCTAAAATGTTTCTAACGTGAAAAACTGCTATTATAGAGAGCTCAGATTTGTTTTAAGATGGATTTTGTTTGGCTAGGCTGCTTTGTGGATGTAACCAACCGCAAAATAGCGGATGAGATGGTGTTGCTCATTGTAAATCCGCCCATTCAAATGACTGGACAGAACTAGGTAAGGCCCGGATTCTGCAGGCTGCTCTGTGCAAGCAGTTTCCCTGCAGCCAGGCAGAACCCAAAAGAAGTTGGTGCAGTTTGAGTAATTAGGGGCTAAGATAGTCAGTGTTGCCAGCTCATCATTTTTGATGCTTTTCTTAAAGCACCAGTTCCTGGAGTCAGGGTGAAAAGTTTCTAACCATCATAGTTGCAGAGAATAGCCATCAAATATGAACCCTAAGGGCTAGAGCACCAGAAGGCAAGAACCCCAAATTTATGATTTTTTATATTTTATGATTTTGGAGGGCATGAACTTCTGATTTTTGAGTGCTTGGGGTTGGAATACAGGAGAGCGAGTTAAATAAGGAATGGGAATATGAAAGGGACTATGCCTGGGGTAAGTAGAGAAAAATTAGTTGTCACACCACATCTGTTTTCATTGATCTGTTCCATGGCCCATAAACAAATAATTGCAATATTTGTTAGTTCAGATAGGGCCACCTGGGAGAGGAGGGGGCGCAAGTGGGGCAATTTGTATTGTGAATATAGTATTCTAGAGTATTGCAACTTTTTTTAGGGAACAGGCCCCTGAAATTGCTTTGCCCCAGACCCCCTGAATCCTCTGGGCGGCCCTGAGTTCAGATGATGTTTCAAGAAGAGGTGGTGACTAGAACTGAGTGAACTGGAAAAGTTCTCATGCATATTACTTTAAATTCAGTAATGCATGGTAATTGGACCACGTTCAAGGTCCTTTCATGGTTGCTTTCTGTGAACATTTGCATGCCAGAATTTTACTAACTCAGGTGCTTGAGAGAGTCACTGGAAGTGTTCAGTTGTCGTATTCAAATTTCACACTGTTAGTTAAGTGTATCACTCAGGGAGGTGAGTCACTACCCCCATCTTTTAAGTAACTTAACTATGAGAGCATGAATTTTGACTATTGTCAACAATTTTTTGAACTGGGAAAAATATTCTCAGTCTTGTGTGGATTAAGAACTGGTTAACTGAGAGATCTTAAAAAGTAGTTGTCAATGGGGAATCGTCCCTGTGACTCAAGAACCCAAGAGTACCAACTGGTGGTAACAAGAATATCCTAATCTGGTATGTGTGTTCTAGGTCACCGAAGAGGTGTCTCATAAAAGCATATGTCATTCTGATCCTCATAAACACTTGAAGATGTATGTATAGATGATACTTAAGGCGTTGTGTATATGTACTGAAAATTGGTCTTGAAAGTCTGTCACCAACCAAAGAGAAAAACCAATTTTCTCCCAGACAGGAGGTAAGATGTGTCTCTCTCTGTGAAAATGCAAATTAAACATTGTAACCCAACACAGTGTAAGCCCCATTTACATAGGAGGACACAGGACAAAAGAAGCCATCGGGGTTAGACCTGCTATGTGCAAAGACAATGGACATTGCGGGGATATATCTAGGGGGCAAAGAAGGCACCTCCTTTTCCTGAACCTAGGAAATAACTTGGCAATGCGATTACATGCATGAAAACAGGACCACAACCAGGCCTGGCTGAAACACTGCAGAAGACATTTGGGGAGATATAAACTTCTTTAGACAGAAGGTTAGCCTGTTAACTTCAGTCTCAAGAAATCATGTTATACTTGTCTTTTATATGTAACCTGCTTCTTTTATCCCTACTCACTATCTCTTAGATCTTGATATTTGATGATAAACTTGTGATTGCTTTCACTATAATTCTCTCCCAGTGCTGTGGTATGAGTGCTGATCCTGAGTTGAACCAAGCAAGCTGATCTGTATATTTTCCCCTTGGGGACAGCAGACCTGGGAACTCTAAGTCTTCAGTGGAGCAAGGGCTGGACACTACAGGGGAACACTTTGATGGGGCTCAGGGACTGGGATGCACCTATTGTTAACCTGCAAGGCAAAGTTAGGGCTGGCATAGCCCAGAGGAGATTGTTTGAGTGGCTGATAGACTGGTGGTGTCAGGGGACTGATATCCAGCTAAGCACAAGAAAGTGTCACTCTCGCTGGAGGCAGGAGGTAACAAGCTGACTCTCAGTCCTGGGTAAACTGAGAACCATCATAATCACTGAAGAGGTTAGCGTGACCAAACAGAAAAATCAGGACAGGCAGTAGGGGGTAATAGGAGCCTATATAAGAAAAAGACCCAAAAATCAGGATTGTCCCTATAAAATTGGGACATCTGGTCACCCTAGAATAGGTGTGTTCCTATTACAGTCCCATTGGGATCAGTTCCAAGCCTGACACTATTCAATATATTGATCAATGATGTGGAAGTCCATATAGACTCAGTACTCAAAGCATTTGCGGATGGCATAAATTTGATGGGGTAGTAAATAACGAGGCGGACAGGGGAGTCGGAGTGCTCTGGATCTCTTGGTAAACTGGGCCCATTCGAGCAAAATGCATGTTAATACAGCCAAATGCAAGGTTATACATCTTGGAACAGGGAATGCAGGCCATACCTACAGAATGGAGGACTGTATTCTGGCAGGCAGTCACTCTGAGGATTTAGGGGTCATGGTGGAAAGACAATTCAACACGAGTTCCCAGTGCAAAGCGGTGGCAAAACGGGCTAATGCAATCTGTGGTTGTATAAGCAGGGGAGTAATGAGTGGGAGTAGGGAGGTGATTTTACCTCTGTGTATAGCATCAGTGAGACTGATATCGATCGAATCCATTATGGAGTTTAGCTCTGACAAGGGCTCTCCTCCCATGGATCAGCCACAACTTAGACAGCTAAATTCTGATCTCATTAAACCCAGAAGAACCCCAATGAAGTTACTATAGATTTATACTGGTGTGAATGAGATCAGAATCTGGCCCAGAATCTCTGGGAATGGCAAAATAAGTGTATGGCCCTGCATGCAAACTCTGGCCTGTCAGTTGTACTTTCCATCCACGGCTCCTTTTATGTAGCAGTGGGCTGTTTTTGGATTGCACTAGCCATGAAAAAATAATCGTCGTTTTCAAAACAGAAGAAGTCCAAGGAACAGGGGCTCTCACATCCTTGCAAAGAGCTGCTGGCAGCTAGGGCTCTTTCTGCACTTGTAATGACAAATAATATTAATCTTTGTGATTTTCCTTGGCACTCGAGCTTGTGTTTTTACACATTTTTGTTTTGTTATTCCTCTCAGAATAGCGAACAGTTTGTAATCGCTGCTTCAGTTTTTCACCAGTCTCGAGTCCAAAAACAAGGCCAAAGCCAAGGATTAAACAATTTCTTTCACATGGCAGCAAAAACCACACCATTCACAGCATCTTCCAGATCATAAAACTATTTGCCTACCCACTTCAAGGTGTGACAGGAAGTAACCCTTTGCTTTTGGGAAAGTGACCTGTGGCTAGAACAGCCAGCGATCACCACATTCAGAATGATGCTGGCCTTGGTTCTTCTTCTCAGTATCTGTGGCCTGGTCTACACTATGCGTTTAAATCGATTTAACGCTGTTACCGTCCAACACTAAACAACGCCCTTTATATCGATATAAAGGGCTCTGTTAAATCGATTTCTGTTACTCCTCCCAGATGAAGAGGAGTAGCGCTAAAATGATATAAACAATATCGGAATTAGGGTTAGTGTGGACGGAAACGAGCGTTATTGCCTCAGGGCGGTAATCCCACAGTGCACACTGACCTCTGGACAGCAATCTGAACTCGGATGGCAAGCGGGGCAAGGTAACAACAGAAAAGCCTCCGCGAACTTTTGAATTAACATTCCTGTTTGCCCAGCATGGAGCTCTGATTAGCATGGGTGTGCGCATGCAGTTCCGACAATCAAAGAGCTTGCGCATGGACCTACGCAGATACTGGTCTGATCGCTGTATTGGGGGAAGACAAATCTGTTCCTATCAAAAGCTCCGTTACAGAACACGAAAATGCAAAGCGTTCCGAAAAAAATTCTCCTGGCTACATAGTGCTTGCGTGACAAGCGTAACGGGAAGCCAGAGACTCAAAATGGACGCTCATGGAGGAGGGGATGACTGAGGCTCCAGCTTCCGCACAAGTCCACAGCAGTCCTCTGAAAAGTATTTGCATTCTTGGCTGAGCTCCCCAAATGTCTGTAGGTTTCAAATAACAGTGTCTGGTGTGGTTCAAGGAATAGCTCCTCAAGTTTCCTCCCCCCACCACCAGTGAAAAGAAAAGAGAGAGAAATGCATTTCTTGACTTCTTTCAATGTCACCCTATTGTACTGATTGCTGCTGGTAGACGGCGGATGCTGCAGCAGTGAAGAGCAATATCTGCTCTCTCCCCTCCCCGGTGGTAGATGGTGCAATATGACTGATATCCTTGTCGCCATCAGCCCGTGAGTGCTCCTGGCTGAGCCTTAGGTGAGGCTGGCCGGGGGCGCCGGGTAAAATGGAATAGACTCCAGTAAATGGTACAAATGGCTGGTAACCGTCTCCTCAATAGAAACTGGGGGCTGGCTTCAAATCAAGCCCCCTCCCTTTCCTGTGTAAAGAAAGATTCTGTACTGGCCTGGACTGTCATAGCAGCAGCAATGCCTGGGACTCACTCTCCCGCACCACTTCTTGTCCTGCTGGACTGTCATATCCCGGAGCTGCCTACCCCTCATTTTATCTCACTAACAAGTCTCTGTTTCTTAATTCCTGCATTCTTTAATAACTTCCATGACACAAATGGGGGGGGACACTGCATGGGTAGCCCAGGAGATTGGGGGAAGGAAGGGAAGCAACCGGGTGGGGTTGATTGCAGGGCACCCCTGTGAATACTGACACGGAGCAGCTGTGCTCTCTGATACATCTGGTCCTCTAGGACACTTGCCCCATAATTCTAGCAGGACTAACTCTATTTTTTAGAAACCATAAGGGAGGGATTGACCCTCAGGGAGTCAGTCCCAATTTTGCTTTGCGTTGACCCCCGGCCGATCTCCAGCCAGGGGCAACTCATGATAGGCAGCGGAACAGTACAGAGGGGGCTGTACCCGTCATCTCATTTGCCAGTTTTCTCCGGCAGTAGAACGGTACAGAACAACTGGTAACATCTCTGCTATCAGGCAAAAGCCGAGTGAATGCTGCTGTGTAGCAGCTGGAGTATCGCCTCTCTGTCCGCAGATCCAGTAACATACGGTGCCGGAAAAAAAAAGCTGAACGGGTCCATGGTTGCCGTGCTATGGCGTTGCAAGGGCAAATCCAGGAAAAATGGCGCGAAAGGATTGTCAGCTTGTTTTGTTTTCCGGAGGAGGAAATGAACTGACAACATTTAACCCAGAACCACCCGCGCAAATAATGATTCACCCAGAATTCCAATGGCGGGGGAGACTGGGCGGGAACTATGGGATAGCTCCGGAAATAAGCTACCCACAATGCAACGCTTCGGAAATCGACGCTAGCCTCGGACCATGGACGCACAATGCCGAATTACTGTGCCTAGTGTGGCCGCGTGAAATCGAAATTATAATATCAGTTTTATAAAACCGATTTTAGCTAATTCGATATTATCCCGTAGTGTAGACGTGGCCTGTGTCTTGTATGTTGCCTCTTTTGTTTACTTATTTCCAAGCTAATTTTGCTCACCATTGTTTTTTGCTAAGTACCCTCACAATCAAATGTCAAACTAGGGGGAAACCATCTTCCCACGTACTCACCTCTAGAGCCCTGCAAAACTGGGGGATGGACCATGTTTATGGATCATGAATTGATGCGGATCCAAATTTTGTATCTAGAGCTCTGCTTTATATCCATTGACTGTGTTTGCAGATCGTGTGCCGGAGGCGGATACAAATTTTGTATCCATCTAGGGTTCTGCTCCCAAAGTTCTGCTCCCAAAAGCAAGCTCCACCCTTTGACATCATAATGGGATGGCACTCAATGTCGATGGCAAAGAGTGATTGTTCCTCTCGCATGCTTTGATCAGCAGTGAAATAGTTAACAGGGTTGACCTCTAAATTGTTATAATTAGGCGTTGGATTTAACACCCCATTGAAATGAATGGGTTGGCTCACACCTCTCAGAGCTATTATTCCAGGCTTGTCTGCAGACTCAGCATGGGTTCTGCTTGGGTCAACCATACAGTTTTATTTGGAATAATAATTTAGACTGATGTTTACAAGATGGCTTCCCCATAGAACAGTACCAGTTCAGCTAGTTGCCTTGAGCCAGCCTAATTTGACCTCTGTCCACCACGGAGTGGAAGTTACTCCCAGGCTCTGTTTCATGAACTCCGTAGGAGGTTAGAGCATGCAGAGTTAAATTAGGAGTGAATGGTATACTGGGACCCAGCAGAGAGAGTCACTATTAACCTATGACAGGAAATCTAGAATGAGTCAGCCCATGTATCAATGCTGGCATTTGGGAATGACTTGTAGATGACAACTTATGCTCACTGGAGATCCCATAATGCCTCTCACAAAATTAGGAGCATCCAAATCAAATACCATAGTGGATATTTAAATTTTAATTTCTAAAAATGCATCCAACTCTTGCCTTCATGCAATGCACAGTCAACCTGTGGAACTCATTGCCATGGGATGTTATGAAGGTCAAAAGTATAACTGGATTCAAAAGAGAATTAGATAAGTTCATGGAGTCCAAGTTCATTAATGGCTATTAGCCAAGATGGTCAGGGATGCAACCCTATGCTCTGTGTGTCCCTAAACCTCCAACTGCTGGAAGCTGGGACTGGCTGACAGGGGATGGATGTCTCAAAATTGCCCTGTTCTGCTCATTCCCTCTAAAGCATCTGGCACTGGCCACTGTCAGAAGATAGGATACTGGGTTTGATGGACCATTGGTCTCATGCAGTATGGCCATTCTTATGTTCTTATGTTTCTGGGTGCATGTAAACAATTTTCTTTTCAAGAGTATGAAATTATTTTACAGATGTCAATTAATATGCTCATAAATATACCCAAAGGCATAAATCTGCCTAACCATCACCCTCTTAGGCAAAAGCCTCAGTGAACTTTGACCTTTACCCTATATCATGAAAGTCAACAATATTAGGCTGTAACAAAGAAGCAAATGACAGCATTGTAAAGCCCTTCACTGAAAATGTCCTGGCTATAGTCCCCAGATGTTCAGACCTAGGAACCATTTAGTGAGAGATCATCAGCTGATCTCAACTGCCATGGGGGCACACAGGGAGAAAGGAGAATTCCCTTGTAGCCAGGACCTGAACCTTTACAGTCTCAAAGCCATGAATTGAAACCAACAGGGAGCAGTGCTGTAATATGCACCTAGTGGCCTACACTGCTTATCAAGTAGATGGCTATTGCTTGTAACTATCCAATTGGGAGGTCACAAAGTGCCATACAGGGCAGATCCTCAGCTGCTGTACATCGTCATGGATCCAGTGACTTGATAACTGCCGTTCCAACCGAGAGAAACTGTTGCAATACTTGCACTAACTGTAAATGAAATAAAGGCACTTCTGGCTATTTTAGAGGTAGGAATTACTGAAAAGCATGCAAAATCCCCCCACTCCCACCCCAGAGCCAAGAGGTCTGGATAAAGTTCAAATTAATATCCCACGATTTGGGGGGGGTTTGCCAAAATGACCAAGCATTTGGAGGTTCCCAGTTACAATCATTCCCTGCATGGCTGTACTGAGTGGGAAGCACTTAAATTAGAAATAAATGATTGCCAGTAAAAAACCCACACACACTGCAGAGCTTGCATGGGAAATGACACTCCCTTATAGCGCTCCTTTGCTACGCTAAACCCCATTCTGCTGGCCATTCATTTCCTCCTCCCTAACTATTATGAGATATACATGGCCAAGGGAAGAAATAAGCCATGAGCACAGGACTTTTGTAAAGGTTTTCAGATTTCCCCTCCAAGCTATAGACTACTTCAATCAGTGGCCACAAATATTTGGCCTTTCCCACCAACCATAGTCTCTTCTTGATCGTGTCTTTGTCTCTGCAGATTAATATTGTCCCTATTAAAAAGGTTAGCATCCAAATACTACATCCCAAATTGTGGGCTTTTGGGCAGCCCGGCAACCAGTGATTAATGACAAGTCCTCCTCTTTAGCATTGCTTTGACTAGAACCAACGTAATCCCACCCCATGTGGACGGAGCTAATCCTTTTGATTCCTGATTTGCGGCAGCTAACGGTCACAACTTGGCTTTACACATGACTCCATTGAAAGAGAAAATTAAACCAAGGCCATTCCCCTCCCCAGCCCATGTGTTTTTCTAATCAATGTCATTTCAAAACTTCATTGAGAGGGTTGGGCAGAAGAAGCCTGCTCTTGTGTCACATGACCGGTTGAGTGCAGTTGTTTACTTTAGCCAGGTTTTGCTTTTGTAAACTCTTTAAGGATATCGGATGAAACAGGAAACATGAACCAAACATTTTTCGGAAATGTTTTCACTCAGAACACACTGGATGTGTAATGACCTGATTCAATACAGAAACATGTATTCCTTATCCCCCGACCAGCACCTGTATAAGACAAAGTTCAGTTGGATAGATATGTACTTACTCATCTTGCTGGCTCATGTTGTTTCAATTACTTCACTGCTATAAAGTCAGACTGAAAAACCACGCCAAGGAAAAGAACAGGAAAGCAATCTAGATTTCTGTGGTTTAAGAATTAGAGCAAACCCAGAACATATGAAATATTTCCATGCATGAAATGGTTCAGAAAAGATAAATTTGGAATTCTGTAAGGTGTGAATTTCCAAATTTAAACCCTAGTTATATATGAGCCATAAGGAAGTCCAGAGATTCTGTTTTCAAGTTAATGTGAACATCTTAATGGTTGATTAAAATTTTTTTGTTTTAGAATTATTTTTTTTTCCAGTTCCCCGTATTTCCAACTCTCATAACTTTTATCACGACTGTTGTGAATTTTGGTGGTTTTCTTAAAGCCCCATCGCCTGGAATTATGTGGCTACATGGGAATCTCAGTTTTCATTATTTAAAAAAAAAAAGTTTCTAGCCTTCATGGTTTATGGAGAAAAGCTGGAAAAACGTAAACTCTAAGGGATCAAAACCAGGAGACCAATAATCTCATGATTTGAAGGGGCCAGACTCATTATCTTTTTTTGAAATTTTTTATTATGGCAAAGTTACAATAAAATATTAACATTGTACAATACTTATTAGTTATTCAGGATCAGGTTAATATTCACAGAACCTGGCTAAAGAATCTGGTTGGCTGGGTGAACTTTCTCCACCTTTGAGAACACTGAAAAGAGTGATCAAATTTCTAAATACTTAGCCTCTTTTTGGCACTGGTTGTGTACTTACTTGATGTGAAAGCTTTTCCATTACAAAGACAGTCCGTATTTTATTATATCACAATTCCATAGGAGAAGGCAAATTTTTCAAATAATGGGCAATACACAGTCTTGCTACTGATGATAAAAAAGCAATTAATTTGTCACTCTGTTTAAAATGTACGTTTTTTATTGGAGCATTAAGTAAGCAGGTCAGAGGATCTCTAGGAAGCTGGTATTTTGTCATAAGATGAATTTCTTCAATAATTTCCTCCCCAAACCATCTAATTCCTAGACACAGCCACTACATGTGCAAATATATTCCCCTTTCCTCACAACCTCTCCAACAGATCGCCTCCCTAGTAGTAAAAATATGATGGATCTTAATGAGTCAAATGCCATTTATACAGTAATTTTGTAACAGTTTTGTTGAGCAACATGTATATCCTCTTCCCATATAGAGAACAACTCATCCTGATCAATTGGTCCAAATATCTCCCTGATCTTTTCATCTGGGTTGTTTTCTTATTAACATCTTTTTCAATCAAAATTGTAAATATCTTAGAAATTTAATCTTTTCTAGCTTGCTCCTGGGTCAGTGCCTCAAATGTGGCTATAAGTCTAGCTAGAGCCATCTTGTATCCAGATTTCGAGTAAAATGTTTTGACTTGTAAATACTGAAAATATGGGAACTTTATTATTATATATCTCTTGATATGATTTCAAATCAGGACCCAGGAACAGCTGTCCAAACTGAGTAATCTCAGCTCTTACCCACAACAAATAGTCACTTGGATATTTCCTAGGGATTAATTCCTGATTATTAATGAAAGTAGCTGAGGGAGAGGGCCTCTGTGACAGGAATCAAAACAATCTGTCCAAAGCTGCTAAAGTGGTCCAGATGAATGGATGATAATTTTTTTTTTATTTTTGGTGACCTAAATTTCTCTTTAATCCCACAACTCCTATAAATAGCTATATTTGGGCTTCCATCTTGTTCAAGTTTTACCCGATGTCCAATGGTCAATTGTAAACCCACTGATCACATCTTTTAATTGCAATGAATATCAGTAATAAGCCAAATTAGAGAAAGCTAGTCCACCCCACTTTGTAGGCTTCAACAGAACTTTAGAACTCACCCTTTGCCTTTTAGGTTTCCATTAGGGTTGCCAACCTTCAAGGATTGTCCTTGAGTCTCTGGGAATTAAAGATTAATATCTTTAATTAAAGATTATGTCATGTGATGAAGCCTTCAGGAATACATCCAACCAAACCTGGCAACCCCAGTTTCCATATGAATTTTAGTAGCACAGCCTGCCATGCTTTTAATGTTATGTCAGGGATGCACTGAAACAAAAATAATATCTTTGGACAGACATTCATCGCTACCAAGGTCGCCCTACCTAGCCAAGAAATTGCATATTTGTTCCATTCCTCTTTTTTTCCACAGTAGAGGGTAATTTGCCTTAAAAAGATTTTTGTTTCTTTACAATATTTATTCCTAAATATTTTAAAGATTCCTTTACTTATTTAAATGTTTGTAGCTGACAACAGTTTGTTTTGACCTTTCCAGGAATACTAATTCCTAAAATTTTAGATTTATTGTAGTTTATTTGAAGCCTGATACCTGCTCTAATTCCAAAGACAATTGTTCTATAATTTTTAACGAGGCTTCTGGCTCCTGCAAATATAACAAGGTATCATCACAAAACTATTTTGTGTTCTAATCCAGAAGATGTTTCTGATGCCCTTTACTATAGGGCTTTTTCTCACATTTATTGCAAATGGCTACATTGCCAAAGCAAATGGGGTTGTTGCCTGATTTTTTAGGGGTTAATATTATTATATAGGTTCACCTATTGATTTGACCAGGGTATAATGAGGTTCTTGTCCTGGAAACAGGCTAAACAAAATTAAACATAGTGAGATCAGTCTCTGGTAAGGCCCCTTGGGGTATATGGCAACAACACTCTCACAGTGAGGACAAAACACAGCCTTGGACACTTTTATTAAAATAAGTGAAGAAGCTACAAGACCTCCAAACCACAGAACGAAAAAGGAATAATATCGTATTGGAGGTACCTACGGTATTCTTTACAGAACCTCCTAGATTAGCACACTCACACCCTTCCTTGGAGACCTGATGGTAAGAGACAAAGGGCCAGCCTCGCCTCTGACATGCTAGCTGAGTCCAATGGTCCAGGTTCCTCAATGCCTGAAACTGCTAGTGAATAATAGAGCGGAAGGGTCAAATGTTGAGTAGCTAGGTTAACAAGAGAGAGCTAAGTAACTCAAAAGCTGAAGAAGAAGAAGAAAAGCTCCTTCCACATGGTGGTTTGCCCTCTTATAGTGCCTGAGGACTATCCTGACTATTCATGCTAATGCCCAACCTTCCATGTCCAAATCTAGCTTCCTCACCCACATAATATCGGGGAGCACTTATTCTGCAGGCTAGCATAGCCATGCATATTAATACCAATTAGCTCATTCTCAAACCCACCACTTCTTGCCCGAACTGATTTACAGTTGTTATTTCCACATTCCTGAGGTCTCTGTCAAGTTCCGACTTTCTTAAGTAAACACGTCTAGTTCTTCAAAATCTAAAAGGGTGATGGTTAGGCCATGTATCTATGCCAAAGGTCACAAGCCTACTTAACAATACTTATGCTAACTTGATTAAGCTAATCACACAGGACAGGATACAGGCCTGTAGGTGCCTTGCATTACTGCCAAACATAATAAAGTAATCCACTACAAAATACAAGCGAAATCTAATAAAGCAGACAAGCAAACCAGTAAATAATGGCAGGATAATTATAAAGCAGGCCAGCAGGATAGCCCTATGAGCTACATGTGATAAGGGGCAATCCTGTCTCGTATCCTAGTCAAATTAAAAGAAGGGGATTGATGACCATTAACCAAAGCAGACTTTTGAGGATGAGTATACAGGGCCAATATGCATGTAGAAAACTGATTTCCAAATCCATAGGTGCCAACTTCCTCTTTACCCCTTGCCCCAGGTGCTCAACCCCCCTACCATAGGCCCTGCCCCCACTCCATCTCTTCCCCCAAGCTCCCACCCCACCTCTTCCTACCCTTGCTCCGCCCCACCCCACCTCTTCCCCCAAGGTCATACCCCACCTCTTCCCTGCCTCTTTCAGCCCCCTCCCTTGGGCACACCCCATCCCTGCTCCTCCCCCTACTTCCCAGCGCCTTGTGGGACAGCTGATCCATTGGCAGTGGGAGGTGCTGGGAAGGAGGGGGAGAAGTTGATCAGCAAGGCTACTGGCAGGGGTGTGTGTGTGGAAGGTGCTGGGAATGTGGGGGGGAAGCTTGGCTGCCAGTGAGTGCTAAACACCTGCTATTTTTTTGTGGGTGTTCCAGCCCTGGAGCACCCATGGAGTTGGCACCTATATCCAAATCTGTCTGAATTTTTCTGATCCTATCAGATTGATATCTGCTAGCAACTATCCCAGACTGATCAGAGTGAACATATTTGGGCAAGATGATACTCAGTTTAACACCTTGGCATACATTTTAGCATCCACATTAATTAAAGAAAGATATCTGTGTTCTGCACAGGTAGTAAGATCTTTTCCTTCTTTAGGAATGACAACAATTTTTGCCTTGTCCATGAATGGGGAATCTTATTCCTCTGCAACATACCAGTAAACACTTCATTTAAAATTGGGACCAACACTTGTGTTAGAGCTCCCCAGAAAACCCATCAGGACCTGGAACTTTATTGGGTTTGAAATTCCCAATTACAACTTCAACTTCCTCTACAGCAATTTCCCAGTTAAAAGCAGCCACATCCAGGGCTGGCTTTATGAACTGCGGGGCCTGATTCGACTACCCGGCGGCAGTCCGGGGCTTCGGTGGCACTTCAGCGGCAGGGGGTCTGCTCCGGGTCTTCCGCGACACTGAAGTATTCCCCACCACTGAAGACCTGGAACTGACCTCCTGCTGCTGAAGTGCCACCTAAGACCTCGAGCGGACCGCTGCCGAGTGAGTAAGAAAAATTAAAAAGGCGCCTAAGGCACAGGGCCCTCATAGGTGCGGGCATGGGGCCCTCTTAGGCATGGGTCCCAATTCCGGGGAATTGGGGGAATCGGCTTAAAGCTGGCCCTGGCCAAATTATCCTCGGAGTACTGAGGTAGCTGTTGGTTCAGCATTTGAAAGTTTTGAAATACACAACATATGGAAAAAAGTTAGCAAAACTTTTGGAGAGCTGACTGATTTATTCTGCTTCTTTTTTAACTTTCTAGCTAAAAGTCTCTCACCTTTATTGCCCTTTTACATAATATTATTGGTTAATATATCTAAGTATTTGCCCAGCCTTACTTGTTTATAACAGATTCATCTTCCCTAATTATTTCCTTATACCCTTTTAGATCCTGTAGATTTAGGTCAACTTTCCAAAAAAGTGATTTAACTGCACTCTCTTGTTCAAGACGTCTCATATTTTTGAGGTCTGACTTATTTATGAGGACCCCCTTCATTACCACCCTCCCCCAGAACACATTTCCCTTCATAGGTGATGGGTATAAGAGGCCAGTGGAGGCTAAGCCTTTGGAGTGCACTGCCACCAAAAGGGTGGGTGCTCTGCCCTGAGGCCCTGCTCCCACTCGTCCTCTTCCCTGAGGCTCCGCCTCCTCCCATCCCGCTCCGCCCACATAGGAGCCTTGCGGGAGGGGTGAAGAGGTGCGTGCGGCGGGTGGAAGGGGCTGGGGGAGGAGGCAAAGAGGTACATGTGGGGAGGGGGCGAAGAGCCATGCACAGCGGGCTGGGGTTGGAGCATGGACAGGGTTTAGGAGGAGGAGGCTATGAGCAGGGGTGGGGGCCTCGGGGCGGGGGGCACAGTTCAGGTGAACACAGCCCCCCCTCCCCACAAATGAAAGTGTGACGTGCTGCCCATGGATCCTTTCCTTTTTTTCTTCTATATATTTCTGAAAATTTCCATCCAGCTATTGAATTCTAAGTGGGTCATACAACCCAGCTCTATTCAAATGTGTGACCCTTTGGTTTTCCACCCAGTGCCGGTCTTTTCATCTAATATATGCAGGGCATGATCAGACCAAGTTATAACTTCGAGATTAGGGGGGTTTTTTGGACCAAATTAGCCAAGGTCCTAGAAGCAAAAATCAGACCAATCCTTAAACAAGATCCATGAGTAGCAAAAAAATGTTTGTGGTCTCTTACATCCGGATTCATCTCCCACCAGACCCTCATTTTTAAAGTGATACAACAAATTTGCACTTGCTCCTTCTGAGTATCCTCTGTGTACATTAGTTAAACCAAAGTGGGATTAAGCACCTTGCGAAAATCCCTTTTTAGAATAATATCTTGTTCCCTAGAACTTAAGTCCCTAAAAACTGATCAAAAAAAGAAGCTTGCCCTTGACTGGGAGCATATAGAATTATAGAGTGGATCTACACTGGGAATTGACATCGGCAAAGCTACATCTTTCAGGGGTGTGAAAAATACACTCCTGAGAGATGTAGCTATGCTGACCTAACCTTGGTTTAAACAAATTTTGAACAGCTGGGGTTGGTATTACTGAGACAGTGCGAAGGAGTTGCCAGTTTAATATGAATCTGTTTTACATGTGTGTAGATGGTAGCAAGGAAGCAGGGCAAAGGGTTATTTTCTCAAAGAGAAAAGAAGGGATTAAAATTTCTAGATGCAGGGAGATTTCTCTAAAACAGTGGTTCTCAAACTTTTTTTTCACAGACCACTTGAAAATTGCTGAGGGTCTCGGTGGCCACTTTGATGATCTTTCCAAATGTTGTTTGTACAGTTAGCTAACTATTGTAAAGTGCTTTGGATAAAAGCACAATATAAAAAACCCCCCAATAATTAACATTTTTTGTTTTACAAATAAAAGCACACAACTCATATTTTAATATCAGTAGTCTTACTTTCCTAATGCAATGGATGTGCCCTCTCTCCCCCACTGCGGCAGCCTCTGAGCTGGGCTGGGAAGGAGTGGGGGGTCTCTCCCTCTCTCCCCCACAGCGGCAGCCTCCGAGCTGGGGCTGGGAAGGAGGGGGGTGTCCCCCACCACAGCAGCCACAGAGGTGAGGCTGGGACAGAGGGCCATCTCTCCCCAGCAGCTGCAGCCCTGGTACTGGGGAAAGTCACCTCTTTCTCTGGCCGCTGCAGTCCTTCATTTCCCAAATTCTCACTGCACTCCCCCATCTACCCCCTATTTCCCCCAAGGACACCCTACATGCGTGTCTTCTCCAGGGTCCAGGCACCTAATTAGTATTGCCATGCCTGTGCGGCTCCACTAATTAGGTGGGTGGCCCTTCCTTCTCTCATGTGCAGCTGCCCAGGTGTGCACCTTAGAGGGAACTATCTGCAGACCACCTGAATGGAGCTCGTGGACCACGGTTTGAGAACCTCTGCTTTAAAATATCCTCAAAGCTGCTCCACACAGACAGACTTTCCTTGACTTCAGTGGGACTGAGCTTCATCTGGAGGCTTCACCCATGGGGAAAATCATGAAAAATAAGGGAGTTTCTACTTCTTCCAGGACATATTGGGGTAAAGTTAAGATCTGTATCAGGATTAAAAGCAAGGTATGATTTAGATACAAAGAGTATGTGGGAAAGGTGAAATTATGTCCCTTGGGGTGAATTTTCACATATTGCTGGGCTGGACTTTGTACCCCCAATAACTCAAATATTTTGTTTGCACATTTCCTAACCACCATTGATGGGTCTGGTAATTTGCAGTTATTACCATAAATTTGCTCAAAAGTATCAAGAGCACAGATGAATCTCACTCTGGAACCGGTTGTTTGTATTTGCCTCAGAAGTCTCCCCCTTTCATTTGATATTTACGTCATGTTTTGGCAGCCTTTATTTTTTCCTCCTGTCTCTGACTGTTAAACAAATACCATTGAAATGAAAAAGACCTGTAAGATCAGTTAGTCCCACCTCCTGGCCAAGCAGGATTGTTCCTTACAATGACTTGTCCAGCTTTCAGTAATGCAAGAGATGGGGCTCCCCAACAATGTGTGCAGTGTTTTTTCTTCAACCAACCATTAAAAAAGAACAACTTCTCTGTTTCCTTCTTGCCTGCAAAGCACCTCTCCTGAGATCAAAGCAAGCCAGTTCACTGCTGGACTGCACTGACTCCACATCTCCGGGTCCAACCTTCGCTTATCTCAGCATTCTGGTAAAAAACTGAGACAGCCAGTTTTGAATCAAACAATGATTCACGAACACAGACATTGAATAGCAGAGTCTGTGCGGCACTTTTGAGAGGCACAATAAGGAAGGTGAAGGCCAATGCCAGAGGGAGTTTGAGGAGGAGGCAAAGATGGGTTCTGTTCTGATTCTTACAGCACAGCCCTCTCCATCATTTCTGAGCACCTTCCAGGATCAGGACATAAAATAAATCTAATATCTGTGAGTTATGGTTCCTCTTTTTTCCTTATATGCTTGGTGGAAACTATATATGTAGACTGCCTCATTACCCTCCCTCTCCCTTTCTTTGCTTGTTTTCAGTAAGCTAAGCTGCTCTGGTAGTGTTCTTAAAGGGAGGTCAGATTGAAGAAGTGTGCCTTGCAGTTGAACTGGAGCATGGTGAGGTGGTGTATCTAATCTAATCTGTTCCTGTGCATCTCATCTATCTACCCACGTATACTATGTCCATCGCTATAGCATCTGAGCCAATGGAAGAGAGTAAAAACCAAGAGGAATTCTGAGCAGATCTTTTAATTCTGAGTGCATCTTTATGGTAAAGTCTGTGGCAGGGGATGCTGATAAATAAGTTATACCGAGCAGGAGAAAAAACCAAAACATGGGAACAAGTCACATGTGAGTAATCATCATGCTCGCTACTCAGCAACTGAGTCCTCAAAGACCAGCAGCAATAGAAGCAGGGAGGCAGCTTTTTCAAGTGGGCCAAGACAGACTGCTTAAATACCCTGTTAGGCAAAGTCACATTGGTCCTGATACAAATCCCACTGAAGTCAATGAATGGTAGTCTTTGCATTGACTTCAATGGGTTTTGAAGGACACCCACAGAGTTGTAAGCTCTTTGAGGCAGGAAACTCTCTCACTATGGGTTTGTATAGTTCCTAACCCAATGGGGGCCCAATCATGCTTGTGTCTTCTAAGTACTGGGATAGTATGAATAACGAAGGGCCAATTGAAGCGTGCGAGACATTGACAAGAATGGCCGTGCTGACTTGCCTTTTAGAAGACACACAACAGGCACCAGGAGGGCAGAAAAAACACGAACCCAAAAGCAGGCTTGATTCTCATTAACACTAAGGCTCCTATACATCACTCTGGCAATGTAAAGGAGCCCGAAAGTGGGTATAAACAGGGGTGCTGGAACAATTTATATGGGGAGAGGGTGGTGATGAGAGCCACTGTAAACCGAACTGTAAACCTTGTATATAATGGAAACCACTTCAAGCCAGGGGGTGCGGCAGCACCCCTTGTTCCAGCACCCATGGGTATAATTGTAATTTAAGGCTAATTTAATGCCATTTTATATTGCCTGAGTGCTGGAAAGGGGCCTTAATGTAGATGAGAATCAGGCCCATAGCAAGACAAAGCAGTCATTTGAGTCCTGGAAATACTGAAGTCATCTTCCCAGTTCTTCCACCCCTCCCAGTTCCTTCCCCATAAATACAGGGGCACCTGTAAAAGCAAAAATGTGTGCAACACAGAAGAGCCTGGCTGAAGTCCTCGATCCATTGAAATCAATGGCAAAACTCCCATTGACATCACTGGGGCAGGGATTTTGTTCCCAAGTATCTAGACCAAGAATAACTGGGTTTCACAATCCTACCAATCATGAAAAGCGCATAGACATTGCAAAGCATCCAGCTGCACAAACTTGGCCCAAGAGCTTTGCACATCAGATGCTATGTGAATGGAGGCCAGCGACGCATGTGGCTTCTTTCTGACTAACTCTTCCTCATTCTTTGGCAGCAGCAGATCCTTATTTTGGTGGAGGTGTATATGTGAGCCTGTGATTAATTTCTCAATACTCATCATCAGGAAAAGCTACAGGGTGCAACTAGGGCTGGAAAATGGAAGAGTGGTTTCATGGTTTATGTGATGTAGAGGTACTCATGCTGCCCTGTTTGCTACAAAACAGACCCACAGCAGCCCCTTTCATGCCCTTTGTGCACCTGCTTCCCATATCAGCCACACACCTACAGTAGCTATCGAGTCAACCCACTGCATTGCAGCCATTTTAACCCTCTCTATTGCATGGGGCAATTTTTCAACTTTGTTAGCTCTTCGCCTGGCAAGTTCCAAAGCAGGTATCAAAGGGAAATGTTCTACTCTGTGCTTTCACAGCTTTGAAAAAGAACACATTGTGGTCAGCTTACTGTAGGAGTTTTGGAGCGTGGCTCTCCCCGAAGTCTCTGGAGCTTGTATGTGCTGGATCAGACAATGATGCCAATCCCTGGCTCTACCCACACACTACAGTGCTTTGTACTTTGTATAAACTTTCTTATCAGTGACTTCCTGCCTCATAAGCACAGTATGAAAAATTAGTCTTGGCATGAAAGATCTGTGGATGCTTTGTCTGTTCTGTATCAAGGTTAGAGCGCTCCTGACCCAACTTCTGGCTGCAGTTCGTTGGAACTCTGTGTATGTTATATGGTTTAAAGACTTCTAGAACGACGAAAAGCTGTGATGAAATGTACAAAAGAGGCCAGGCGGATAGTACCCTTTATCCCAGACATTGGGATCTTGTTGCCAAGTTCATCCACATTTTCCATCTGTATAAAATAGGCTCTCAGTTGGTAAGGACACTATCCTCAGCTGGTGTAACCTGGCACAGTTCCATTCATATCCATATATATACTTAATGTTGCTATTTATCAGGTGCTTTTCTGTATCTTTTGCTGCATAAAATATGCAAAGACAAAAGAGAAAATAGTCACATTGTTAAGAAGGCCCTGGTGAAATTCATGCTGTAACCTGTGGATAATTGTTACACCTCAGGCAGTGGTTCTGACACCCCCCCATCACCTACATCAGCATTAATCAGGAGTAACTCCATTGAAGTCAATGGATCAAAGAAATTCTTTGAGTGTTGGGGTCTCACAAACAGTATAATATGACACCTAGTCTCCAGCTGTCTTCTGTTGTCTGCAGTGCCTCATCTCTGTGTAAAACAATGGTGAGGTAGATCAACATAATATGATCAAGTTACTGAGTCAGACCTCTTGTCGTACCCCAACCTTTAGGAACCTGCTGGCGGTTGGACCTAAACATACAAATGTTGACTGGGGAAACCAGGTTCATTTACGGAAGGTTTAATTCCAGCTTTTTGAAAAATAGCCCATACTTAGTTATTAGAGTGAATTACTGAATTTCTGGTTTTAGACAGAAGTGACTCTATTTTAAAGAAATATTTTGGAATTCCATATTTATTCTCTCACTGGCAAACATGCAGATCGAATTTCCTCAGCTCACTGCTCATGGTGATTTCTGTGTATTTCTGATAGGGCAAATGCAACCCAGACTCTAAACAATCTGTGTTCATTCTGCCTTGTATCATCGATGAGGTGGAGTGTTGGATATCTGAACCCCTTCTATCAAACTTTTCCAAAGTTTGGATTTGGATCCAGAGTTTATGGTTTAGTTCTATTTCCCTGAATAAGCCCAGACTGGAACCCATATCCACAGCCTGCTTAAGTTTTCGATCTAGATCTGAATCTGAGTCCATCTCTAATCATCGTCACCAGTAATGGAGACGGTGCAGTTCGAACTTTCCTGGGGATGTTGTGTAGCGGCAGAATGATGTAAGGTAAAAAGGAATGTGGCTTGCTTTCCCGTACCTGGCACTGCAGAATTAACTGTAAGCAGAAAGGACTCAAAGATATATGGGAAACTGATATGTTCAGTAAGAAACTCGCATTTTCTTATAGTCACCTCTCTGACCATAACAGCAATCTAATCAAATATTTACTCTTTGGCAATCAACAACTTGTCTTTAGACCTGGGCTTTTCATGCTTATTGTCCCGAGGAAAGTAAAAAATGACTAGAAGTTGTGTTTGATTCAGAACTCCACATCCAACCCTCTGTCAACTTTGTGGAAGTTTGATAGCTGACCAGATAGCAAGTATGAAAAATTCGGATGGGAGTGGGGTTAATGGGAGCCTATATCAGGCAAAACCCCAAATATTGGGACTGTCCCTATAAAATCGTGACATCTGGTCACCCTAAGTTTGGTCCTCATTTCAGAACTGACTTTTATGTCCCATCTTTAGATGACACTAAACCAAACTTCATGATTAGAATATCTTTGAACTTTGCTGCTTCTTGACAAATGACATATAACAAGAAGTTATCAACCAGTGAGTGGTTTGATACTTTAACTTACCTCTAACCACCACCAACTGAGCAGGCTGCAAAGGGATTAATGGCTGTTTATCAAATCAATCTCAGTCAGTGGTTGCAAAGGGATGTTTTTCTAACCTTCTACCACTTAGGACTGGCATTCCACAAGGGTCACTGATGGGGCACTTGCCAGCCACAGTGTTTATCATCAATGATTTTTCAAAACAGTGTTAAAATTCTCTTTATCATGAAGATACAATGAAACTTTTGTTCCATCCAGCTGGTGGCATTCTATGGCATTAGTGGGAGAAGGCGTTACACATGTTTGTTCAGTGTATTTCCTACCATAATCTTGTGTGGTCTTTGCTTATTTGTGTTGTCACATTTTCAGTTACCGTTGATAGTTCTTTATACATTTTTATTGTTCATTATTAATCAATAAAGTAGCTGAATGCCAAAAAAAGTTCCCTTTACATTTATGTAAAAGACCCTGGAAAGCAATGGAAATGAGGTATGGAGGAGTTGAAGGAATAATAATGTTGTGCTTCCCCACTTTTCTCTCTTCTGATGATCTTAAAGAGCTTTAAAAATGTCACGAAAGCCTCACAGCTCACAGGTGAGATAAGATACAGCCATGGCTTTCGTGTACATATCTATATGGATTTACCAGGCTAAGTCGTGTAATGGCTGGTGGCTGTCACCTCCAGATTGCTGGCCAGGACTTTGGGACAATCCAAAAAGAGACTGCTGCCAGAGACTCCATCATGGATTTTACACTGAGCCTGGTGCACAGTAAGAGACAGGACATTAGGTATGTTAAAATCAATGGAGTTACACTTATACACACCAGTGGTGAGGGGATGGTCAAAAGAGTTACTGGTGTAAATCAGTGTGAGAGGAGAAGTCCCCAGAGTAAACTGGGATGGGCCCCTCCTGAGCCCAGAAGTCTGTCGGTCTCAGAACATTTCCTTTGGGCTATTGATGGAATAAATCACTGAGAGGAGCTCTGGCCACTCTTCCTGCCCTCTACCCCCCAAAACCTTTTCCACAGTATGGATATTTTTGGCTTGTTAAAAAAAAGGCCAAATGTTGGGACCCCCTCCAACTCCAAGTCTAGCAGAACTCTTAACATATATAAACCCTGCCAGCATAATCCTTGCAATTTCCTCCCTCCCCCCACAAAATCCTGGCCCTGATTCTCGAGTGCATACATTGCATGCTCAATTCTACATAGAGCCAATGGAGTTGCACTGGTTGAAACCTGATGCAGTAGAATAGAGAATCAGACCCATGTCTACAGAATGCTGCCATGTGCGTATTCACTGCCTGTGTTGTCAGTGGCTGTGATCCCCTGGCTCCTGGGTTGTACTGGATGTATCACTTTCATTTTACGCTCTTTGAGGCATTTTTTCTTTTGCAGCAGGACTAGCAAGTATCTTCCCTTTAAAGAATACAAGCAAAACAGAAGCAGCTAACCTTTTCAGGCTGTGAAAGTGCTGCACATGTGGCTCCTGCTTCAGCTTATGCAGCGGGTGCCACCTTGGATGCATTTGCTGGTAAGCTGGCTTGTAGAAGAGCAGAGTCTTCTGTGCTTCTGAATGCCCCCTAAAGTTTTGATTGAGATCCAGAACCTGAACTTAGCAGAGGCCTCTGACACTTGTAATGGTCTGACATGAAACCCAGGACCAGCGAGACACCGCCAGGCTTTGGGGAAGTTTGGATCAAGATCTAAGCTTTGCATCTGGGGGCCTTTCTCATTATCTAACTATTTATCTGCAGCCTGAAAGCGCGGTTATAGTCAGAATAGCAGCTGCTCAATATCAGCTTTTTATTTAGCTTTCCTACCCCCATGGGTCTTCCAATCTCAACAAACAAGTTTCTAGGAGTCACAGAGAGAGACTGACCAACCAAAAGAGGAAACTCCAAGTGTTATAGTTATTGTTCAGAGGTAGCTGCATGCAGCTACCAAGAAACTGCTTCAAGGCACTGCAATACTGCCTGGCTCTGAGAGAAGACCATATAGAACTCACGCTCTCCCTGTTGAGGTTTACATTTCAGGGCTGATGGTTCAAGGCATGCGTGTAATGTGGGAACATGCAGAGCGCAGGCCAGTGTTGAGTGGTAGCTCTATGCTCATGGAAATCTCACTGCTAAGGAACATGAGTGAAATGGGAAGCCATGAACCAGCCACTGGCTTTCAGTAAAATCTGTTACATTAGCTCAGTTGTTGAGGAGGAAAAAACAGTAAAATATTTATTTAGAAAGTGCATCTTGTTCCCATTTGTGACTGAGCAAATTATGAGGCCTGAGCTTTGAGGGGGTATTTTTAAATGGAAAAAAGCCCTGAAATAATGAAAGCCAATGAAATGAGATTTTAAAAGAAGGTCAAATAAGCAGGTTTAAATTTCAGTAGTAGCTGCAGAATGCAGTAGTGTTGGCCTCTTTGCTACTGGTCCTTTTAAGCTGCTCTTTTTCCTGGCTGAAGTTTTACTTTAATTTCCTTTCCATATTGGTCTCTGAACCCCTGCTTCCTTCCCTAACCTAAAGATCCTCCCTCTAATCCCCTGCAGAATATCGGGATGTCAAGGTATGCAAGGAATGAGGTATCCTATTGTCTAAAAATCCAACAAACTTTTAAGTCAGCAGCACCTGCTTCCCCTGGAGCTGGTGCCTGGCAGCATTCCCTACTGCAAGGACACTCCCCCGACTTCTCTCTCAATCCACACCACCCTGGTGGACCCTAGCTAATGGGGGAGGGGTAGTCTAGTACAATACTAGTGTGCTATTACGGAGGCAGTTACACGTTCTACAAAACTGAGAATTCCTTTCACCCTGGGGCAAGGAACGCTACAGACTCCTAGATGTTCCAATGTCGACTGTGGGCAAGTGAGTGAAGTGGAATATATACAGGGGAATAGATTTTCCTAATATTATGAAGAGTCTTAAGAGGCTATCTCACAGGACTGCAAAGGAGGCAAATATTGTAAATGGCGTTAGTGATCAATATCACATTGCAACGACACATAGCGCTAAACCGATGCACTAGCAACAGGGGTCTTTAAATCATGAGTTGAGGCCTTGCTGGATGGTATACCTCTGCCTCGATATAACGCTGTCCTCGGTAGCCATAAAATCTTACTGTGTTATAGGTGAAACCGCGTTATATCGAAGTTGCTTTGATCCGCCGGAGCACGCTGCCCCATTCCCCCGGAGCACAGCTTTACCGCATTATATCTGAATTCGTGTTATATCAGGTCATGTTATATTGGAGTACAGGTGTATACTCTAGTTCAAACAGAAGTTATGGGCTTCAGGCAGGAACCACTGGGTGAAATCCACTGGCTTGTGTTATGCAGAAGGCTAGAGCAGGTGATCAAAATGGTTCCGCTAGCCATAAGCTATGAAGCACTTTATGCCTAGGTCAGTAGGTTTCAAACTGGTAAAAGATGACAGCAGGGAAAGCCCCCTTGTGCCTCCAAAATCTCCTCCAACCTTTGTTGCTACATGCCTTGCTGTGCAACTTCTCAGCTTCTTTTTGTGAACCTCAGCTTTCCACTGCGAGAAAGCAGCTGCCGTTGAATGTTCAGTTCAAATGTAGTCTATTACAGAGGAAGAAATACACTGTGAGCTCTCCTGGAAACTTTTCTATTCCCCTGCCACCATCCCTTGCCTTCTTGGCATCAGTTGCTCCTCTCCGTCAGCCTGTGTAAATCAGTCCTGAGCCAGACTTACCTTTTACAGCTCATTGTGCAGAGGGTTATATCATTAATAACAGAAACGAACTCAAAAACAGGCTGTCTCTGGTTTGTCTCCTCAGATTCTTGTTCTTTTCTCACCAAAGAACAGTCACCAGGCTCTTTGTCATCCTGGTGTCGGCTGCTTCTCTCAGTCCATGTGGGGGTTATTAGTCTCACATTTTGAGTCCCTCTCCAGTGGCTACTCCCTCCCAGGGAGCATAATGTCTCCAGGATTGTTTTCTTCTCCTCTCCCCAGGATTTTACTCCTTTTCAGAGGACTTTCCACCTTCCTGCTCCCTCCCCAAGACCAGATTTTGAACTGTCAGCCTCTCCTGCCTGGAAGCACCTGCCAGCTATCTTTCCAGAGCAAACAACTGGAAATTTCCTCTACTGTCTCCCTTCCCCAGGGATGCTGACCATTTTCCCTGAGGATTTCCCTGTTTCTTTCAAGGCACAACTCAGGCCTTCTTCCCCAGGAGCCTGCTCTGACCTCGGTTGGGTCCCTTCTAGCCTGTAGAAATCTCAGGCCTTCCCCAAGGAGAGAACACTCCTCTTTCCTCCCTCCTATCTTAGTGCCTTATGTTGTTCAGGAAGTCTCCATATAGAACTCAACAACTCCATTCCTAATTGGCTAATGAGCCATTACTAGGAGCAGCTAATTGCCCCCAGATGCTGTTTCCAGGGTCGTCATGGGCAAGGTAGGCCAGATTCTCCCTGAAAAGCCACTTCACTCGTGACAAACTTCCATCCACCAATCTAAAAGAAGCCATTTGGACTGTCTCTGGGCAGTGTATTTGGAGAGACAACATCTGGGAAATGTTTTAAAGAAAACTGGATACTACAAGGATAACTAGATGCCATATTGTGCTATTGACTTTGAAACAGGGCTCTCTATCTGAAGCCATTGGGAAACTGATGGCATAATATGGCCTTTGTAGGAGGGGACAGGGGCAGGAACGAAGTACCCAAGAGTTAGTAAAATTTCCTTGAAACACACATTTATAAGAGGTGGCCCCAGATGGGATGGCCCACTAAGGGAGGTGGGCTTTGCCTCCACCTGTGACTCATTAGCTGCCCTCAGTGACGGGCTTGATTTCCTTTATTGTTACTTGTACAAGCATTACATTACGAGAGACATGGGCAACACATATAAAGGGAACGAAAAACAAGCCCCGATGTTTACAAAGTAACCACAACACAGCGAAAACAAATTTCTGAAAGGCAGAGACAACTGAATCAAATGACAGAAGTAAATAAATAATCCACGTCCTGTCACTAGGGCAAGACATCTCGAAACTGGCACAGTCCATCTTTACTAAAAAAAAAAAAAGCATTAGACAGAAAGAAACCAACTCAGGCAAGACCATCTGTGTTGTTTTTGAGCTGAAGTCAGAGAGCCTGTAACCTGAAAGGACTCCTCACTTTGAGCCATTTCCTTTCTACTAACAGGCAGATCAGCGAATCCACAGCAGACACATAAAAGGAGGCTCATCAGGCATACCCCTGTCTCACCCTTGGTTGTGAAGAAATAGACCTTGACCCCAACCACCCACTCACTAGAGGAACAAGAGTCGCATTAGAGCACAGAGGCTGAGGATTCCACATTTTTGTAGCATAGCCCGTAAATAATTATGTGCAATGTGAGCAGAAGCTTTACTTTGCTCCATGGAGCTCACAAACCCTTTCTCCTCTCTCCCTAGCTTCAAAAACCTCACTGAGGTCTGCAAACGAGTCACCAATTCGCCTGCCTTTCATTGCACTCATTTGGGCTGGCTGAATGAGAGCACTGATCACTTGAGACAGCTCCTGAAGTGATGCTTTGGCCAGGGTTTTGTGATCCATACTGAGCCAGGCAAGAGACATCCAGATGTTATGGCCAGAGATATTGTGTCTCCCACCTGGCCCAGTGAGATGAGAATCCATTTATTAAGATTCCTTCAAATTTTCTCTTTGAGATGTGGTTGAAGATATCCCAGTTAACATTTTAGCAAACTAGCTTGAGAAGGACTGGCCTGGTTCACTTCTTAGGTCACTTAAACCCAGAGAGATGCCTTTCTTCGAGCCCAAAATTATCTAAGCTACTTCTGTACAGGTGACTTGAGTCCTCAAACCATCTTCCTGTTCTGGAGTTCTTCTGGGTAATACTTCAAATCCCTAGAATAATATTGACCACAGTTAGTCTCTCTTGCCTGCTGTTTGGGCCTTCTACTCCCAGGAGTGTCATTTCTGCTGTCCCTGAAGGCAACCTTCCCTCCTGTTCCTAAAAAGACCTGAGCAGTAATCAGAAAGGACTGAAAGCATCACTTTGTGGTCTGTACATAAGTCTCTTTCGTATCCCTCAAGCTCAGTATTTCTCAAGCTACCCATCTCCTCTTACTGCAGACAAAAAGGGTGGAACAAGCAGCCTCTAACTTGCCCCATTCAGCAGCTAATTTGGATGAGTTGCCAGTCTCCCTTCCATACCCCATCATCCCCTCTCAAACCAGACCCCTCCTTCCTGGGTACTTCCCATAATTCATCACAGCCAGTAGGACATTTAACATTCTCTATAGCAGTCCCTTACTGCAGTCTTTAAGGTGAAAACCTCATGCTCCACCCTTCTCCTGTCATGGCTTTCCGACAAACCTCTGTCCCTTTGAACATGTCTGGACCATTGCAAAAAGATACTTCTAATGTCTATATTCCTTTATTCCCACCATGCTGCCAGTGAAGGATAGAAGCCAGATATGTTTTCAGCTTCTTCAAATTCTGACAGGACGATGCTGGCCCCAACACTTGTGACTTCCTGCCAAAAACTCAGATTTAGTTTCCATCTCTCTCCAGAGCTAATGGAGGAGTCCAAATGCAGAGAAATGCAAATTAGAAAGTGATTTAAGACATCTGTAGGGATTGCAGAATAGCTTGTACTCTGAATGTCTTCCTTTACATACATCCCATCAGTTGTGGACCCTTGACCCCTTTCTCATAAGAACAGCCAAGCTGGGTCAGACCAATGTCCATCTAGCCCAGTATCCTGTTTTCTGACACTGACTAATCAATGCCAGGTGCTTCAGAGGGAATGAACAGAACAGGTAATCATCAAGTGATCTATCCCCGGTTGCCAATTCTTTGTTTTTGGCAAATAGTGGCTAGGGACACTTCAGAGCATAGTTTTGCATCCTGCCCATCCTGTCTAATAGCCACTGATGGACCTATCCTCCATGAACGTATCTAGTTCTTTTTCTGAGCCCTGTTATAGTTTTGGCCTTGACAACATCCTCTCATAAACAGTTCCACAGGCTGACTGTGTGTTGTGTGAAGAAATACTGTATTTTAAGCCTGCTGCCTATTAATTTCATTTGATTACTCCCAGTTCTTGTGTTATGAGAGAGAGTAAATTACACTTCCTTATTTCGCCACATCAGTCATGATTTTATAGTCATCTCTTTTCCAAGCTGAAAAGTCCCAGTCTTCTTAATCTCTCCTCATATGGAAGCAGTTTTATACCCCTTATCATTTTTGTTGCCCTTTTCTGTATCTTTTTCCAATTCCAATATATATTTTTTTGAGATAGGGCGACCATCTCTCCTATCTAGCAGCCCTGTCTATCTCTCAAGGAGAGAAGAACAAGGGGAAGAGGCTATAAGGGTAGGAAGGGTTAGCTGAGCCAGGACAGAGTCCTGCAAAGCAGACCCCCTCCTCCACTTCACCCCCACTGCCCTTCTATTAGTGGGCACGAGTGATGGAGACAGCTCTGTCCTTTCCCACTCAGTTCCTAGCCAGACAGGATATGAAGCTTTCAGCATCAGCCTTGCCCTCAACCACAATAGCCACCTCAGAGTCTGCAACCCTTCCCCCCCTCCTCATTCTTCTCCCACAGTGCCACCCCTTGTGACCTCTCCACACCTGCGCCAGGGTCACTCTTATTCCCTGGCCTCCCCTTTGGCTGTTGTGCTTTCTGGCCTGTGCCCTTAGCACTTTCGTCCATGCACTATGTCCGGCTTCTATGAGAGGAATGTCTTCTGCACATTTCTCTCCACCTTCTCTAACTTCAGCAGGGATGTGCTGACAACCGAATACTGTTCCCTCTTCCCTTCTCCCTCTCATTCTCAGAAGTAGCTTCTTGCCTCCTGTGGATGGCTAAAGGCAAGCTGCCACCCCCATCTCTCAGCTTCTCTCTACCAGCATCCTCACCACCTCCATGTACCTCTTCTCCGCCTTTGGCACATGGCTCCTCCTGGTGGCCCCCATTTCCAAAACATGCACATCTGGTCTAATGTGGAGACCAGGACGCTAACTGTCCTCACTGCCTGCATCAGAAATATTAAAAAAGAACTGGATAAATTCATGGAGGTTAAGTCTATTAATGGCTATTAGCCAGGATGGATAAGGAATGGTGTCCCTAGCCTCTGTTTGTCAGAGGGTGGAGATGAATGGCAGGAGAGAGATCACTTGACCTGTTAGGTTCACTCCCTCTGGAGCACCTGGCATTGGCCATTGTTGGTAGACAGGATGCTGGGCTGGATGGACCTTTGGTCTGACCTAGTACAGCCATTCTTATGTTCAAACGGCACAATGCAAGGTCAGAAGCCACAAGCTTATGGGAGGTGCGAGGCTGTCCCACATAACTGATATGCCCCCATTGGTCTGCAGTAGTGGGAGGGAAGAGCAGATGTACAATCTGAGAGCTATACTGAGATCTAGACAACTGCACCGTGAATGGCTACCCTCAGTTAACTCGTGTTTTCTCACTCGAGCCCAATACCACTGCCTGTCTGCTTTAGCTCATAGGGCACTAAATGATTGCAAAATGTGACAGTGACCTTCTCAATACCCAGTCTCATCAGAGGAACCACCATCACCTCCTGCAGTCCCCTTCCCCGTCACCAGTCCCCAACTTGGCACTTGCTTGGTCATCAGGGAAGCTGAACCTGCCAGCCACCCTGTGACAGCTTCCCATGCATAGCTTCAGTAGCACCTGTTTTAGTGGCCACCTCTCTCCAGACTACTCCCCCACAGCTGTCTCCGGGTTCAGAGATCCCTCTGCCGAAGCACCTGGCACCACAGGGCCACTATTTGAACCCTCCTGCTCTCAACTGCGGCACGTCTCCTGCAGAGGTCTGCCAGTCCCTCCTCCAATTCCCTTGGGCTTCCTCAGCCCCCTCCACCTCACTCTGAGATTTAGCTGAGCCATACCGAAGTGCGGCCTGCTCTAGCTAAGCAGAAAGTACAGCAGAAGCAACACAGATAGCTAAAAGCCTGGCTGCTGAGGGAGTGGCCACCTCACCCGTGCTTGCCTGCATGTGCCTAGACACCACCACGTCTACTCCCACACCAGCCAGCCCACCCTCGGTCTGAACACAATAGTGTAGCTGCTACCATTGTAACACCTGCACCGAGGTGGCACAGGGTGGCTGGTCCTTCGAGGGTGGTGATCTTAGCCCCACTGGCGGCTAGTTTGTTACCTACCAGGTGATAGGTCTGAGGCCAGGGATCAGATGATAGTCTGCAGGTTACCTGAGACTCAGATAAGATGCCAACAAGTGAAAGTTAGTCTCTGCTCCTTTGGGACCTGGACTACTTCACACTCCTTTGTTCAGCTTTGTGCTAGATGGGTTCCCATTTACACAGAACATCCCTTCTTCCCCCAGCTAAAAAACCCTGTTCTGAGGGACCCCACTGACCTGGCTCCCCTCTGGGATTGGAGATCCAGTGGTGAATCCCTTGTCGCTTCCTTATACTCACTCACTCTGTAACAGAGTCCCAATTCTCCAAACATGAATCAAAACCACTGCCCCACTATGTTCGGGCCCCCTTCCTGGGCCTTGAAACTACAGGTCTTCCCCTGCGGGTTATTAGAACAGACAAATCAAATCATACTAATTCAGATGCCTCCAATCCCAGTGGACTGTCTACCTTAGTCCATTCCAGTCTCTCAATTCCTCATTAGACCCTCTTACCACAGCAAGAGTCTTTGTCTCCCACAAACTCTGTTCACTGATGTCTGAAGGTTTTTCTGCCTCCTGAAGCCTTCCTGATGTTCTTACTCTTCTGGGCCTCTTTCCAAAGGCCTTTACCCCTCTTCCTTCAGGACTTACTGCTAGGTTCACCTTGCTGCCAGCAGCCTAACCTCCTGGGGCTCCTTTGTGGTTCTTATCCCTTCCTTTCAGTCCCAGGGCTCCTGCCCGGCACCTCCCTGGGGCTTCCTTCTTTCTAACATTGCCCGGTCAGACACATCTCTTCCCCAGCTGTAGCAAGGCAGTGTTAATTAAGCCCTGTCTCTTTTATCCCTTTCCTGGACCCTACTCCTTTGGGCAGAGAGGAGGAGGAGGTTTACACCATCAGGCACCAGACCCTAAACCAGCCATATGACACCTGATTTCTGTGATTTGTAATGTCATGACTTTCCCCAAAATTTACTTTTGTAAACCTACACTCTGTGGGAAGTAGGGTAGCTTGTCTTGGTGAAGAAGTCGAGGCTGATTTTCAGTTTGTGATAAACATCACTGAGAAATAGCGGAAGAAGACAGGAACAATTGATTACGACTCAGTATGTAGTTTATGACAAATGTCACTATTTTGAGATGAACTCTTTGTTTCTTACAAACAAGCTTGACACTTGGGCTACTGCTCTCATGTTGAATACCACCAGGGTATCATCTGTCAAACTGATACTCGTTGAAAGAAACAGGAACAACTGATTACAACAGTCAAAATTTTTGCTTTATCTTCTTTTTGTGGTCAACCAGACCCAGATTGTTGATGTCTTCAGAAAAACGGCTTATTTAAAAAGCAGTAGAGCTTCCCACGCGCTTTGGGTTTGGATTATTAATGAGAGATCTGAGGGCATGGGAAAACTGTTGAGAGCACAGGAAAAAAGAGGCAGAACTTGCTGTACAATGAAGAAAGTGACCATGGAATGGGAATGTGCTTTGAACGTTCCAGGAAGAGAATTCATCCAAATGTGAATGAAATGCAACATTAGGGTTCTTCAAAGTTCATATCACTGGTGCGGTTGAATAACTTTATCCAATTATTAGATCAAACACGATGAGCCCTTGAGGGGCAACCTGCTCTCATGAAAATCCTACAGAATGAATTACAGTGACAAACTTTTCAGTAAGCTTCCCTTGATTTAATGACTCAAGGTTTTCAGTGATCTAAAGCCTTTGGAAGTTCATCTCAGTCTTTGATTTGGTCAAGCTGATGTTTAAATTTCCAATGTACTTAAGCTCCCATAAAAAGGGAAATTCATGTATTGGTGTGTGTCCATGGTGGCTATTGTTTATTACCAAATTCCCAGAGTTTAAAGTATTCCCTTATCAATGGATTTGCTGCACATTGTTGTCAGATACAAAGAGTGAAGATCATAATAATTTAAAAAAGCTACATACCTGTGACACTTGTGTGCTTTTTGATTGGCTAAGGGTAGGATGTAATACTGGATGTTATGTTCAAATTCTCAGTGATTCATGGAGTGCTTCTTTCTTGAGAAGTTTTCTCCAAAGTCAGGGCCTGATGATATGAGATGTTGAGCACTTTCTGAGAAGTCTTCATCACCCTCAATTTCCATCTGTCGCCACTCTGTGAGCTCTTTGCTAGTGAAACTCCCATAAGCTCAAACGAAAGGCTGTTCTTGGGAGACTGCAGATAAGATTTGTGATCCTACGAGGTTCCGACAAGCACACAAACGTCTGCATGTTTATCCCAACCAAACTAAGCCTTTGGATCCTTTGAGGGTTCCTCACTGCTAGGGACTATCTGAGGCAATAGGCAGTTGAAGCAAGAGTAAGTTCTTTCTTCGAGGAGTGTAATAAAAAGTCCAGATTTAAATCTCCTTTTCTGAAGCTCGTAGAACACATAGAAAGGTAGGGTTGGAAGGCACCTCAGGAAGTCATCTTGTCCATCCCTCCTGTGCTGAAGCAGGATTAAATATACCTAGTTCTAGATTATATATCAGGGGCTACATCCTGGAGCATGCCCTCTTGCGTCCTTGCATAGACACAGCCCTCAGCTCTCTCTTGATGCTTGTAATCACTTACTCAGACTTGGGAATCGAGAACGAGATGTCCCCTGCGTGGGGTCTCATTTATTAAATCCTTTTTCACAGAACAAAAGAAAACCCTCCCCATTAGCCTCTCAAGTCCAACCCTTCTTTTGGCCCTGGGGCAGGCTAATGCCAACAAGTGTCCGTTCCCGTGCTCAGGCCTACCCAGTCCTACTCCTGAAGCTGGGTTATGCTTCTGGCCAACTGTAGCCTCAGTCAGCTTCTCTCCAACAGGTCCCTTTCTACTCAGTCCCTTTATCTGGTGGCTTGGAGAGGTTAACAGGTGGCAGTGCTGCTCTTGCTGCTTTTCCTTGTCATCTTTAAGAGCTCCTTTACCCTGGGGAGGGGCATTAATTTCTAGGAGCTTCTCCCTCCAGGTGAGCCCTGATGGCCTTTTAAAAGGTACAGGTACTCATTTGTCAATTAACTTCTCAGGTGGGGCTCGTTACCTTTAAATTAGCACCTCATAGATAGACTGAGGCCTGACTCCCCATAAAGTGCCAGCAACCACATCACAACATTCCTATAGGTGTTTTTTTAATCTGTCCTTTAAAACCTCCGGTGATGGGGATTCCACAACCTCCTGCAGCAAGCACTGATTTCAGTGCTTAATATCTATATTGGTAGAAAGCTTTCCCTAATATCTAACCTAAATCTCCATGGCAGCAGATTAAACCCACCCTTGTCCTATCTTCGGTGGACATGGAGAACAATTGATCACTCTCCTCTCTATAACACCCATTTACATATTTTAAGGCTTATCTTGCTTCCCAGAAACCTTCTCTTCTCTAGACAAAACACGTCTGCCTTGCATGCTTTCTAATGATGGTTCAATTGTTCAATAAATAAGAGACTGAAAGTTTAGCTAGGCAGAATGGACTATTGCCCAGACATAGTTGGAAAGAGTGCATTGGGCTGAAGCGTCTACTCTCTGCTCCTGACCCACTAGAATTCCTCATCAGTAACCATAATCATGTGACCTCTGGGTCAGGAGCAAGAACCGATAAAAAAAGGCAAACTAGGGGTATTTTTTTCTTGTTAGTTCCATTTTATGGACAGCAAGGACAGTTTCAAAAAGTGTTGCATTTGGACAGATATTTAAATTTTAGGAGTGATTACAAGAATTTGGGTTACTTTTTCAGCTGGGCGAACAAAGGATCAGACAATAATAATTATATTTGCACATATTTGGCTTTATCCAATGAAATCAAAGGACATTATAAACATTTATATTGACATGGTCCCAAACCCAGAAATCAAGATCCAAAAGCCCTCTACCAAATGTAGGGGTAGTTTGGATCCAGATCTGAATTTTGAAGCTTGGACCCATTGCTGATTTAACCACGTGACCATCTTGCAGCTGACAAATGCGTGTTTTTGGTAGAGGAAGCTGTGCACTTTATTGCCCATGTACTACAATGCCACTTTTTAAACTTTGCTTAATTTCTTAGTGTCTTGAATTTGCAGGAAGAAGTTACAGTTACAGCAATACAGTTATATTCTTTAATGCATTAATGTGAAGGGCTGGTCTACATTGTGGGGGGATCGATCTAAGATATGCTATTCATGTAGCTGAAGTCGAAGTATCTTAGTTTGATTTATCTGGCCTTCCTCACAGTGGCGAGTCGACTGCCACAGCTCCCTTGTCGATGCTGCTTACTCCTCCTGCCAAGGTGCAGTACAGGCGTCGATTTGCGGATTGATTTATCACGTCTAGATGAGATGCGATAAATCGATCCCCGATAGATCAATTACTACCTGTCTATCCGGCGGGTAGTATAGGCTTACCAGATTTGTCTACATTTAAAACTTTTCAGTGGTGCTGCTGCAGATGTGCTGCCATAGGGCTTCAGTGTAGACACTACCGACACCGACGGGAGGGGTTCTCCCATCTGCATAGATAATCCACCTCCCTGAAAGGCGGTGGCTAGGTTGACAGAAGAATGGCCAGAGAGAGATCACTTATGACCTAGTGCTGTCTAGATGGGGACTTAGGTCAGCTTAACTATGTTGCTTAGGTGCGTGGATTTTTCAAACCCCTGAAAGATGAATTTACGTGGACCTAATTTTCTAGTGTAGGCCTAAGGATATTTTTCAGTTCCACTTGGAGGAAGAGGAAGGAGCTGGTAGAGGAATTTTAGGAGATTTCTGAAATGCAAAATGTTATCTGGCTATGGACTGGCCCAGAAAGGAAATTTCAATGAGGATATATGGCTCAGATATTCCACACAGCCTGGATAGAATAATGAAACACTTTTTACTGGCGATTTATGAGTCTGGAAAATAGACGGCAGACTTTCAGCAAGGCCTGAAAATACTACAGGCCATAGCTGTAGTCTGTAGTGTGGCTCTTTAAATAAGTGAGCCAGGATGGGAGTGTTCAGAGCAAGCAGGGAAATCAGAGGTGAAATATAAATATGAACATTTAAAAAAAGAAAAGTTTAGTGTCCAGAAATGATTGAGGCACAAATCTTCAGGGAATTTGTGCTTCTCCAGCCTTGATCAGGCTTCTTTTTTCTCTTTATTAAAAATAAAAGAAGATTCATTTCAGAACATTATAAAATAACACATGATTAAGTTCAGATCCAGTAAGTTTTTAAGAAGATCCTGAAAAAGTGGGATGTGATCTGGAAGGTTCATTTTGAAAGTGGCCTGCACCTTTCAAAACAAAGGAAGGTTACTTCCTATCGGAGAATGTAAATGTTTTATATTAAATTTTCTAAAATGTAAATGGGATAACCTTGTTCATCAGTGATATCTGCTTACTGGTTTGTTGGTATTATTATTGTTTCATTTATTATCTCTTTTAGCTAGATTTTAAAAAGAACTTGGGTCAGATTTGTCAAATGTTCAGCATCTGAGGCCAGAGTTAGAAAAAAAAAACAAATTCTTGTGTCACCTAATTTGATTGCGAACTCATTTAGACACCTAGATCAGGGGTAGATTTTCAAAAAAAGGCACTCTGCACCCATGAGCTCCCACTGTGTGCTACTCTTGGGTAGATTCTCAAGAGCTCGACAATCAATGTACTGAGGATTTTTTGTTTGTTTTTTTTTCCCAAAAAAATCTGGCCACATGTTCTGGGTCCTAAATGGGAGCTTTGCCTTTCTGAAAATCTGGTCCTAATTCTGGGTGCTGTGCCCTTCTGAAAAGACTGCTCAGCTGTGTGCTAGGTTCTTGCCCCAAAGAGGTTACAATCCTTGGCCACAGACAGCAGAGGCAGTAGCTGCTTGGGACATCAGCAGAGTGCAGGGAATGGACCTCGCTGCTATGATCCTGCAGCTTTCCTTTCCCAGGAGCTCCTGAGTCACAGGGGAAACCAGCCTGGCCCCCACTTGGCTGCTTCCAGGCAGGGATGAAAGTAACTTAAAGGACTTGCTGGTACTCCAGAGTCCTGCAGAGGGGGAGGGGCCTTAACTGGAGGAGGCATGGCCTCTATTGGAAGAGGTGGGGCCTTTAAATCCCAGGGCTTTTAAATCAGGATTTAAAGGGCTTGGGGATTCAGCTGAAGCTAGGAGCCGGGCCCTTTAAATCATCCCTGGAGCTACCAGCTGCAGAGGCGGCTGGGGTTTGGGCAGGGGTGAAAGTAATTGACATTTATTACCCATATGGTCCAATTGCAAGCAACCCACCTCTCCTACGTACTTCATGGATCCCTCCCATTTTATGACATAGATAGAGAAAATAAAGCTGCTATTACTACTCCCAGTGCTGTCTGTAATAAAACTTTACTGTTGGAATAAGCCTGAAAAAGTGAAAACTCACTGTCGCATTTTTCTCCGTTCTTCCCTCCTCCTCCAGCCAGGCTGCAGACACTAGGCTCTGTGCTTTCTCCCTGCTTGGCACTGAGCAGCAGCTGCAGGGGCTTCCCTCTAGCTTGCAGCAGAGAGCAGGGAGACTGGCTGAGGGAGGGAGAAGCCTGCCTCCTGCATAAGAACAGTTTAAACTCAGCTGTTCCCTGCGCAGTTCAGTAACATTTCAAAGAGGATCTGCAAGCAGTTTGGACATCACAACCATTTGATTCTCCTTGCTGGAGAGGAATGGATAGATAAACTTGAATGGTTTCCTGATTTTGATTGTGTTTTTTGGTTATAGGAGATCCCTCACCTGGGGGCAGAAAAGAACTGCCCCTGCCATGGTCACCACACACCCTCCCCATGGCCCAAACAACTGGGAGTGAAATTAACAAGGATGCCAGAATGGCTTCTAACCCTGGCTGAACTGCGCAGCACGCTGAGTTTAATATGTTCTTATTCAGGCAGCAGCAGCAGGCATCTCAGCCAGTCTCCCTACCGCAAGCTAGAGCCTAGAGGAGAACCCCTGCTGGGGGTGGGGTGGGGGAGGGAATGCACGAGTCTTGTCTGCAGCCTGGCTGGAGGAGGGGGAGGGAGGAGACAAGAAACCAATGTGACAGTGAGTTTTCCCCTTCCATCTGCTTTTATTAGCTCTGGATTTAAGCTGTGCAGCCAAATGCTTGTATTTGTGGTGTATATTAGTTTTGGAGACAAGATCCCCTCATCCTGGGGGCAGACAAGGACTGCCCCTGCCATGGTCAAAAACACCCTCCCCATGACCCCCTCCCCTAGCTACTGTGAGTGAAATTAACAAGGATGCCAGAAATCGCTCCTAACCCCAAGGGCTGAACCACTCAGGGAACAGCTGAGTTAAAACTATTCTTATGCAGGGGCAGGCTTCTCCCTTCCTCAGCCAGTCTCCTTTTCTTACCTGTCCTCCATATCAGCCCATACCAGCTTACTTTCACCTCTGCTTCTAGGGGAAGGGAAGCCCTTGGCCATGATTTCTGGAGCTGGGCTCTGGCGGGATGAGGGCTGGCTGGCCTTGCACATATGGCAGCTGGGCTCAGGGCCCCAGGGGAGATCCCGCCCTGCTCTGTGGTGGCTGGGCCTACTTCCTGCATGCTGCCAGGCTTGGACATGCTGAGGGGCCTCTACTTCAAGGGAAGGGCCTACTACCTCAACAATGGAAATATTTTGGGAACATAATCTGTGTTGCTGATCCTGCATGTCTCTTCCTGTAAACTGCATGCATATGCTGGGGAAGGAAGGAAGAGAGGAAACTGCATTGGCCACTGTAGCAACCAGGGTCAGGCTGGGAAGCAGGTAGGAACACTCAACCTGGGCTCCCACCTTAGTAAAATGTTGGTTGCTCCCCTGACTGAAACATCTTTTGCTCCTCTCTGTGTTTGAACCTCTTGTCCTTCTTAGGCTCCTCTTCAGCTCCTGGTTCCACAAGGATCACTGTCCTCAGGATGTCTTCTTGGAGCCTGGTCCCTTGTTCCAGGGACCTACCACAGGAGTTAGCTCAGCTCTCCAGCCACAACCCAGCTTAACTGCTCTCCTTCACAGCCAGCCCCTAGATGCTGGGCTTGGAATCATAGAAATGCAGGACTGGAAGGGACCTCCATAGGTCATCTGGTTCAGTCCCTTGCCCTGAGGCAAGTATTATCGACCATCCCTGAGCTAGACCATACCTGACAGGTGTTTGTCTAACCTGTTCTTAAAAACCACCAGGGACAGAGATTCCACAACCTACCTAGGCAATTTGTTCTAGCGCTTAACTACCCTTACAATTGGGAAAATTACCTAATAGCCAACCTAAATCACCCTTGCTGCAATTTAAGACCATTACCTCTTGTCCTGTCCACTGTGGTTAAGGAGAACAATTTATTACCCTGCTCTTTATAACAACCTTTTACATACTTGAAGACTGGTATCAAGTCCCCCCTCAGTCTTTGCTTCTCCAGACTAAGCAAACCCAGTTTTTTCAACCTTTTCTCATAGGACATGTTTTGTAGAGCTTTAAAGATCTTTGCTGCTCTCTTCTGGATTTTATCCAGTTTGTCCACATCTTTCTTGAAGTGTGTTGCCCAGAACTGGACACGGTAGCCCACTTGAGGCCTGATCAGTGCTGAGTAGTGTGAAAGAATTCACTTCTTGTAACTTGTGCTTACAGCACTCCTGCTAATACATCCCAGAATGGTGTTTGCTTTTGTTTTTTGCAACAGTATTATATTGTCGACTCATTTAGTTTGTGATCAACTAGAACCCTCAGATCCTTTTCTGAAGTACTCCTTCCTCACCAGTCTTGTACAGATCATTATTTCTTCCTAAGTATAGTACTTTGCATTTGTCCTTATTCAGTTTCATCCTATTTATTTCAGACCCTTTCTCCAGTTTGTCAAGATCATTTTGAATTCTACTCATGTCCTCCAAAGCACTTGCAACCTCTCCCAGCTTAGTATCATCTGCAAACTTTATTAGTATACTCTCTATGCTGTTATCCAGATCATTTATGGAGATATTGAATAGAACCAGATACAGGACCAATCCCTGCAGGACCCACTCAAATGCCCTTCCAGTTTGATAATAAACCACTGATAACTACCGTCACGGTCTGAGTATTGTTTTCTAACCAGTTGTGTGTCTGCTTTATTGTGGGTTCACCTAGGCTACATTTCCCTAGTTTATTTATGAGAAAGTCACGAGACAGTATCAAAAGCATTATTAAAGTCAAGATATAGCACATCTACTGCTTCCCCCCATCCTCCAGGATTGTTACTTTGCCAAAGAAGGGTATTAGGTTGGTTTGACATGATTCGTTCTTGACAAAAGACGACTTCCTTCTCTTTGCAGTCCTATACCCAGCCCTGGTATGGCAAGACCAGGTTAATTAGAAAGGGGTTAACCAGGCCTCCTAGCCCTTAGAGGGGCAGGCCATCCTGCTACATGGCACATATACACTTTACTGCATGTGCTGCTTGTCTAGTGGTTTCCTCCTACAGTGAGGTGTGAGGTTTACATTCAAATTATGGAACGGTCCTTGTGGGCTGCGAACGAGAGCAAGTGCTTCCATGTGTGGTGATTGATGCTGCTAGGCAGACAATAATTATGATTTACACATGTATTCTTTTTTCTTCAAGGGAAATCCCAGTTGCCAACGATGTTAACGATGTATGTAATGGTGTGTTAACGAACACCATTAGTATGCTGGACAAAACTGAGAGCCTTGCCAAAACAAACCATCTCAGTGGTACATTTTATGGATCAGCAGACTCTGCAAATGTTTCAGAGTGGAACGGTATTGTGGAAAACATACCTTAGGGATGGCTAACAATTTCCTAACCTCAAGTCCAAGGTATCTGGTAGTAATTAAATGTTCGTCAGCACATTACTAATTTCAGCATCTAGCAACTTTTCTGTTGGGGGAATAAATATAGCTAGGAAAGATTTTGTTTTTGGCGCTGCAGCTAGCTTAGTATAGAGAATAATCTCAGCTTGGAGAGTTTAATGTTAAGAGTATTCTTCACTGCATCAAATACAAACTTCTTCTGTCCTGGGCATTAGCTCTACCAGGCATTGCATCTTCCTCTGGCAGTGTCTTTACCTATCCTGTGGCCCCTCTCTGGGTTCCAGCTCAGGGGTCCTCTGGTTAGCAGCCAAGGCGTGCAGTGCTAGTCCTTGCTGCTATCCTCCTGAGCCTTCTCCTACCTTCTTGGCTACCCCCCTCTTTGATTTTGCCAGCTCCCCAACTCTCGCCTCCCAGGAGCAACAGTGGACTATCCTCTATAGCTCCAACACTCCTCCCAGGAAGGGACTGCTTCCTGCCACCCCCTTCTGTTGCCAGCTTCCTGGCTTATATAGGCCCTGCCTGTCCCTGCACGGCTGAGACTCATGTCTAATTAATCGATCCCTGCTCCCTGGCTCCTCCTCCAGGGGCAGTTAATTGGGCCTAATTCACCCTTTCAGGGCCAGTGTGGGGAGTACACTCCATCGCAATGTTATTATGATAGCTCTCTGCATCCCTTGTCGTTGTTTGCTGCTTGTTTTCACTAACGGTGTTGCCAACTCTTATGATATTTGGTAAATTCACTTGAACCCTGGCTCTTCGAGACATGGGATCATGTGAGAGACTCAGATGGGATTTTTAAAAGAAGTATGTTGCTAGCCGTGGTGAATGCAGAGAAAATCTTGAAAATGTGACCCCAGTAGGCAAATAAAAATGTATTATTATTTATTTTTAAATTTCATAATTTCTAAGCCAATCTCATGGGTTTGGGAGTCCTGACTCATGATTTCTGAGACTTGGGATTAGCACATACTGCCACAATGTGCTTGGCATGGTATGAACACAAAAGAGAAGGCACTTAGAACTTTACTGACAAGCTGTCCAAGGATCTCTGTTTGACACGTGCAAAAGAAACGTGGGGACTGAGGGTAATACTTTCAAAAGTGACTGAGGCACTTTGGAGCCTCGTAAATTACTGGGATGCTTTTGAAAATCTAACTTTTGGTTTTTGCCTAAACATGGACAGGAGCAGCTAATCCTGAATAACTCCCCATGTGGACACTCTTATTCTGGAATAAGGGTGTCTTGTCTCTGTTTATCTTACCCCACTTTCAAAGTGCTGAAGATTAATTCAGGGTCTGATGCATGATTAGTGCATAGGACAGACTTGATAATATAGGAATCAGCATCTCTCAAGAATTCAATTTGAATGTTACCTGAGATTAAAGTGTAGGACTGCAAGATACTGAAAGAATCCCATTATAACACCTAATTAGGATTTTGGATTAACTAAAATAGATACAGCTTCCCCCATTCCCATGACCTCCAAACTTTACACAGGAGACCCATTGTATCCTGGGACAGGATTTTTAGGCTATCTAGTGCTTTGTACACACTCCCAGTATATGTACTCAATAAAGCTAAGTAGGTTATTACTTTAATTATGAGCCTTCATTGTGTCAATAGAAGAAAATTTTGGTAACCTGACACTTTTGGGGATCAGGAGGGTTAGATAAATGCCTGACAAAGCCAGGTGTATCCAATAAAGGTGCTAGTTCTTTCTCTTGAAAGGCTCTTGTTAATCTGGGACACAACAGCGTATTCCTTAACTGATGCATGGGAAATATAGAAGGTTTATCTGGATGATTTTCCATAATGCTAATGGCAGTTATGTAAATCCCATGCATATCAATGGGAGAAATGGCCCCTTTCTCTCACCTTGTCTTCACAGCTAAAAAAGGGATGCTTTGTACCTCACGGTAACTATTACAGGTGAGCTACACCCAGGTAAAAACCTCATCTAGTTTACCTCACGGTAATGCTAGAATGCCTTTGCTGTGTTTTTACCTCAGGATAGCTCACCTGCATCAGTTACCCTGAGGTAAATTAAGCCTTGTTTAGCATAAAGAGAGGGCCACAAGATGTGGCTGTGGTTACTCTTTAGTGCATCACACTCACTAGCTACCAGGCTTATTTGCTTTTTGTACCATTCTCCCTCCGCTCATCTTGTATTAATCTCTTCATGGCATAAACATATTGCATTTTAAAATGAAATAAAGGAGACAGAAAACAGAAAAAAGGCATATTTTGTGTAAAACAGGAAACACATGTTAGGAATGGGGGATTCAAAATTGGAAAACATATTGAAAACATATTACCCCCCCCACTTTACATCATAATGAGCAAGCAAGCCTGAAACTCTTATTTTAGCTTCCCTATCTGTTTCTACCACTCATCAGGAGGGGAGTCTATTATAACTGCACAATTGATCGACCATGTTTACTGGAAATAGGTCAAACAAGTTTGGAGAAAACTAAGATGTTTTCCACGTCTAGTTGTTTTGCGTAGATATGGGCATATTCTGGTACTTCATTAGGGGCTGGCATATGTAGGTGCCACTCCACTGACTTATATCAGAGATGTCCCTCGACTCGGGAACAATTATTAAATGAGTTGTTTCAGTTTGTTGATCCTCAACTTTCCCCCTGGACCACACCTGGTTATGTCCCTCACATCCTACATGAAGCTTCTGTTTAGGAAATTCAGAAAAGATGGGCTTTTAGGAAATCAGTATCTGCTTCCCCTCCACTCCAAACAATTATCCTTCTCCTTCCCCTTTCTCCCCAAACAAGCCCTCTAAAATTGGTTTAAACCATTTAAAAAGATTGTGCTATAGAAATATTTTAAGTATTCACTGTTCCCAAGAAAAAAAAAAAGTACTGTGGTTTCTTTTAGTCATACACATTTTTAGAGTGAGTCAAAGAACACTGAACTGAGGCCTGGTCTACACTACGCGTTTAAATCGATTTAAAGAGAGTTAAATCGATTTAACGCTGTACCCATCCACACTACAACGCCCTTTATATCGATATAAAGGGCTCTTTAAATCGGGGAGGGGGAGAGGGATAAAAGTTACTGCCTTGTTGGAGTGGGTATAAGGGGGTAGGCCGATATAAAGGGCTCTTGTAAATCAATTTCTGTACTCCTCCCGACGAGAATTTTCTGCTACTCCTCCCGACGAGAGGACGTAGTTGCTAAAAATCGTATTGCTACTTCGGAATAGGTTCAGTGTGGAACGGAATCGACGATATAATTGGCCTCCGGAGGCTTCCCCACAGTGCCCACCACAGATGTATCCGCTGTGACAGCACTGACTCTGAGAGCACTGGCCAGTTGTAAACAGAAAGCCCCGATGAACTTTTGTATTCAATTTCCTGATTTGGCCAGGGTGGAGCTCTGTATCAGCCAGAGGTGACATGCAGAGCTTCATCAGCACAGGACAATGCAGTCTCTGAGAATCCATAAGAGCACCTACTGGACAACAAGGAGCGTTGATCTCGATCGTATATGGTGAGAGGGATCTCGTGCTAACCCAGAAGCATCCGTCTGAAAAGACGAAATGAAATAAATATTTGAAAGAATTTCAAAGTCCTTATTGATGGGAAAGGCACAGCAGGGGACTCAGTGAGTGCAGAGTAAAGTTAAGGAGCTCAGCAGCTACACGAAACCAGAGAAGCAAATGGAGTTCTGGTCAGGGCCGAAACATGCCGCTTCTATGCTGAGCTGACATGCAATTTAGGGGGCTGCGCAACCAGATACCCCACCCCTGGCATGGAACTTAGAGGTCGAGGGTTGTAATATCAACGTTGGCTGAGGATTCTGCGGAGGGGGAAGATGAGAGGAAGAGGAGAGGAGCAGGAAGGCTCAGACTGAGAGTGCACACAGCACGTCCGTTGCCCAACACCAGGAGCTTTTAGTTAGTGACCCTAGAATTACCGTCCCAGCCCTCCAAGCCACTAAGCCCAGAAGTTCGAACGCCATGGCAGCGACCTCTGGTGAGATCTTACCTTTATAAATATCTATGATCGCTCTTGGAGGTACTCAAAAAGCTTTTGCAGAAATCATTTCTGCCAGTGGTTAGCCCTATTTGGTCCTCCAATGTTTATGACACTTTATCACGCCATGCAGTGGTAAGCAAAAGTTATTCGGAATCCTAGCTTCACATAAGCACAGCGCGTTAGCCAGGGTGACCGCTGGCTTCCAGAAACATTACATTCTTGCATCTGCCGGTGGTTATATCGAGAGAGTTATATCATTCGATTGTAACTGCTGCGTTGAAATCGGACTTTTAATTAGGGGGGCAGACATAGGCGATTTTCCTACTGGGCAGCTCGCTTAATCGTCCTTGCTCGTAGCAAAAGCGGGGGAGGAGGATGATAGCACTGAGTTTTCTCAGCGTTTGGCAAGCAGGATCTTCCAGTACAGCCCGATCATTTATCAGTGATTCTTACATGATAGCAGCACATTGCGGGTTGGGTGCAGTGACGGGAAAGCAGGCGGGATATTTGGGGTTGCTGGTTTTCCTTCTTGACAGGAACAAAGGCATCATATGCATCACGTGCTATATAACCCTGGAGAAGTTTTCAAACAGAAAGCCTACATGGCCGCATGGAGCTTATTTGGATGCTGGAACCTGCGTCTGCTGAGATCTGCAACACCAGAGCCACAGGCACTCATATTACAATGAAATTGTCGACCTTATAGTGAAATCACTGTGCTATGTAGGTGGATATGAGTTATTTCACTGGAAAGAGTACAAGCATTGTCTGGTAAATGTATCTTTTTTACATACTTCTCTTCCCTCTTATTCCCTCCCCCATGCCGCTGCACAAGTTGTCCGGCCTCTCCCTTACGCGTCCGAAGGCTAGTCAGATAAGGCGGAGGTGAGGAAGCGAACACAAGATGAAAATGTTTCTCAGAAATCATGGAAGTACACGCAATGACAGAGCTCATCAGAATGAGTGGAAGGACTGCTAGAACGTACAGGAAAGACTGCCAGTGAACGGGGATAGGAGAGACGTCGAGATGAAGGTTGTAGGCAGAAGATCAGCGGTGGCGGGATGCTTACGCTGCAGCTGCTGCGTGGCTTCAACTGATATCTCCAACACATGGTGGATCTTCAGGAAGGAGCAGCGGGTTACGAGTGCCGCTGCAGCCCATGTTCAAACCACCTCAAAGCTCCCCACGTTCCATATCTCTTCTCACCCAGCGTGTAAGAACACGGGAAGGCTTTTCTGCACCCGCCCACCTCCCACTCCCCCTGGACAGTCCAAGAAAAGGCTGTCATTACGTTGATATGGCTTAATTGGCCTTTTCCTTCCCTCCTATCCTCTCCCAAAGCAACCAGCAGGCAGGGTATCTACCTTGAATAATTCTCTGCTCTTTTTTATAATTACTTTTTAATAAAGAATAAATCAAAGGGGGAGGGTGGGTTGGTTACAGGGATGACTTTTAAATAAGAAATACATGCTTTTTAAATGATACTGACTTTTATTTCCTTCAGCACGCTTAAGTAAAGGGGAAGGTGGGTTGCTTACAGGGAATGGTCAATCAACGGGCGGGAGGGTTTCCTAAGGGGAAACAAACACAGCAGTCACAACCGTACCTGCCATTGCTGAAAAACTCGTTTTTCAAGGCCTTCTCTGATGTGCAGCCGCCTCCTGGTGGCTCTTCTAATCGCCCTGGTGTCTGGGCTGCGCATAATCAGCGGCAGGTGATTGCCTCAGCCTCCCACCCCGCCATAAAGGTTCTTCCCTCTCTCACAGAATTGTGGCAGCACCCAGCAAAGCAGCAATTAACAAACGGGACATTGGTTTGGCTTGAGTCGAGCAAGTACGTAATGTTCGCCAGCGCCCTTTTAAACGGCCAAATGCACTTCTACCACCATCCTGGCACTTGCTCAGCCTGTAGTTGAACAAGCTCCTTGACCACTGTCCAGGCTGCCTGTGTTTTATGGCTTCATGAGCCATGGCATCAAGGATAGAGCTAGAGATCCCAGGATAATGAGCAGGCATTTCAATCCCCAACTGTTATTTTCTGGTCTGGGAAGTAATTCTCCTTGCCTGCAGGCGTTTAAACAGAGTAGTGCCTTCAGAGACGCCGAGCCGTCATGAACCCTCTTCCTGGCCCATCCCACGTGGATGTATGGTGAAACGTCACTTGTGATCACCGCAGTGCTGCAGCACCATTGAAAATGTACCCCTTGCGGCTTACATACTGGTGCACCTGGCGCTCTGGGGCCAGATGGGATATGGGTTCCATTATGCCCCCCCAAGTTAGGGAATCCCATTGCAGCAAAGCATCCACTTCACTGCACGTTCCAAGGTCACAACCTTTCCTAGCAGCAGCTAATGATTTCTTGCTACTTGACTCACAGCGCCCCCACAGTTGATTTGCCCACTCAAATTGCTAGCCTTGGACCATGGACGCACACCATCGAATTAACGTGCCTCGTGTGGACGCGCACACTTGACTTTATAATATCAGTTTTAAGAAACCGATTTTAGCTAATTCGATATTATCCCGTAGTGTAGACGTGGCCTGAGGTCTTGGAGACCTGGCATAGTTCCTGGCTCTGCTGCAGACTTTGTGTGACCTTGAACAAGTTGTTTAAATTGTGTGCCTTAGTTCCCCATCTGTGAAATGCAGAACCTTAATTTTTTTGTTTTCTCTTTTCACATTATAAGCTCTTCTCAACAGGAACTGTTTCAGTATATAAAACTTTCAGACTGAATGGTTAAAGTTTTGCAAAGTTATATGCAGCTGAAAACATGGTCTTATAATGGAAAGTGTTAGACAAGCTTGACGTAGATGGTACTACCAGCTCTACCTGTAGCTGGACAGTACCAAACATATTGTGGCCCCAATCTCATTCGGGACTTCTAAGAACTACTGTGTTTAATATAATAATAACCTGAATTCAGTAAATAGCTCCTCAAATTTCCTGAGGATATCCCAGCAAATCTACAGTTAAATAAGAACTATTTCCCTAATCCTGTACTGCAAACCTGCAAGTTGGTGGGGCAAACTTTACAAAAGTGAGTCCAGGGATTAGAATGAGATAGAAATGTAAAGCAAAGGCTTACGTTCCAGAATTGTTTCCATCTGTTTTCATTATGATCCAGTCTTACAAAATAAAGCAAACATTTTAGCTTCAGTTACTTCCTTCTGGACCCTGAAAAGCTACCTGTTCACAAAAGCATCATTGGTCTTTTAAATGCTTTAGTCTGTGTGACATTTTTACAGCAATATTCAACCGGTCATGAAAAGCTGCCTGTAGATAAACATGTAACCATTAGAACTAGTTGAAAAATATAAAAAATTGTAAAAAAACTGAAATTTCAAAACTATTCCTGTTAAGATTGCTATTTAGAACAAGGTAATTTTTAAATTTTCAAATTTCTGATATTGTGAAATTTCATTTTCTCTTTTTTCCTCTCCTTATTCATTTTTTCATTTGGTCTATTGAATGCAATAAAACTGTTACTTTTCCCTCCATTTTTTACTTTTTGCTTTTTTTGCTTTTGTTATTCTGTGTTTCTTCAGCATTTTGCTAACTTTTGAGAAGTTAGTGACAGAGTTGCAGAGTTTTAATTTTCCCTTTTTCTGTCCTGTAACTTTTCTAAAGTTGAGACAGTTTTCAAAGGCCAGACTGCGAAAGGTAAAAAGGGAAATGAAAAACTGAACTCTCTAATCCTAGAAATCTTTCCTTTGATTGTGTTCTATGCGGGAGGGATAAAAATAACAATAATTTTAAAAAGTTCAGGCTTTGAAATTCAAAAGTTCAAAAAGTTTGGTTTTGTCAAAGATGGGAAAATTTCTGAAAAAAAGCAAAAGCGTTTCATGAAAGTTTTTGGTTTTGAAAAATGATTCATTTTCAATTTAAAACACTGTGAAAGGTTGATATCTTTAAACCTCTGACAAATTTCAGCCATTTCTATTTATCTACTGATTGACTGATTGATTATCAGCTGTATCAGCACAAACTATGCCATTTTCTTTGATTTGGTCTGACCATCCATCTCCATTCCAGAATATTATCAACAGAAGAATGTCTTCCTTCTATCTATGGTATATGACCTCCATCTCTGTACTATCTGAGCACCTTACAATCTTTAGTCCATTCATTCTCACAATGCCTCTCTGGGGCAGGACAGTACTAACTTTCCATTTTACAGATGAGGCACGGAGCAACTAAATGAATCGCCCAAGGTCATATAGGATGTTTGTGGCGAACAGGAATCAAATGCTGGTTTCCCACATCCCAGGGTAGTACTTTAACCACTGGACCATCCTTCTTCATTCTACTTCACCCAGTACCCAAGTCATGCTCTCAAGGCCTGATCCAACTCTCATAAGAATCAGTGGAAAGACTCTCATTGACTTTAACTGGAGCTGAATCTGGCTCCTATTCACTATCTTAATGAGGATTGTGTACATATATAAATAGTAAGAAATAAGGAGATTCTGATTAAGAGAAGGCAGAAGTCTTACAAGGAAGGGAAGATGGGAGAGATCAGCAAGGAAAGCTGCCTCTTGGAAGTCAGAAAGTGTAGGGATAAAGTAAGAACTGCCAAAAGCCAGGCAGAGCTGGACCTTGCAAAGGGAATTAAAACCAATAGTAAAAGGTTCTATAGCCATATAAATAAGAAGAAAACAAAGAAAGAAGAAGTGAGACCGCTAAACACTGAGGATGGAGTGGAGGTGAAGGATAATCTAGGCATGGCCCAATATCTAAACAAATACTTTGCCTCAGTCTTCAGTGAGGCTAATGAAGATGTATAGGGTAGTGGCAGGGTGGCTAAGGGCAACGAGGATATGGAGGTAGAAATTACCACATCAGAGGTGGAAGTCAAATTCAAACATCTTACTGGGACTAAACTGGGGGGCCCTGGATAATCTCCATCCAAGAATATTAAAGGAAATGACACATGAAATTGCAAGTCCAATATCAAGAATTTTTAATGAATCTGTATACTCAGAAGTCGTACCCTATGACTGGAGAACTGCTAATATAGTTCCTATTTTTAAGAAAGGGGGAAAAGTGATCCAGGAAACTACAGGCCTGTTAGTTTCATCTCAATTGTATGCAAGGTCTTGGAACAAATTTTGAAAGAGAAAGTAGTTAATAGAGGTGAGTGGTAATTGGGATAAAATACAATATGGTTTTACAGAAGGTAGATTGTGCCAGACCAACCTGATTTCCTCCTTTGAGAAGATAACTGATTTTTTTAGACAAAGGAAATGCAATAGATCGAATCTACCTGGATTTCAGTAAGGCATTTGATATAGTCCCATATGGAAACTATTAGTTAAATTGGAGAAGATGGGGATTAGGATAATTGAAAGGTGGATAATGAACTGGCTAAAGGGGAGACTACAATGCGTAATGCTGAAAGGTGAACTGTCAGGCTGGAGTAGGATGATCAGATGTCCCAGTTTTATAGAGACAGTCCTGATATTTGAGGCTTTGTCTTATATAGACACCTATTACCCCCTCCCCCGACCCCCATCCTGATTTTTCACACTTGCTGTCTGGTCACCCTGGGCTGGAGGAGGTTACTATTGCTGACCTTGGCACAAAAAGTGAGAGTGCACTAATAAAATTTGTGGATGACACGAAGTTAGGAGGTAGTGCCAATATGGAGAAGGACCAGATTATCATTCAAGAAGATCTGGATGACCTTGTAAACTGGAGTAATAGAAATGAGATGAAATTTAATACTGCAAAGGGCAAGGCCATGCATTTAGGGACTAACAAAAAGAATTTTTGCTATAAGTTGTGGATTTATCAGTTGGAAGTGACAGAGGAGGAGAAAGAGGTGGCTGTAGTGGTTGATTACAGGATGACTATGAGCCAACAATGTGACTGTGAAAAAGGCTAATGCAATCCTAGGATGCATCAGGTGAGGTATTTCCAGTAAAGACAGGGCACTGTTAGTACCATTATACAAGGCACTCATGACACCTCATTTGGAATACTGTGTGCAGTTCTGGTCTCCAGTGTTTAAGAAATATTAATTCAAACTGGAACAGGTATAGAGAAGGGCTACTAGGATGATCTAAGGAATGGAAAACCTATCTTATGAGAGGAGACTCAAAGAGCTTGGCTTGTTTAGCCAAACCAAAAGAAGGCTGAGGGAAGATATGATTGTTCTCTGTATATACATCAGAGGGATAAATACAAGGGATGGAGAAGAATTATTTAAGTTAAGTGCCAATGTGGACACAAGAACAAATGGCTATAAACTGGACATCAACAAATTTAGGCTTGAAATTAGAAGAAGGTTTCAAATCAGAGAAGTGAGGTTTTGGAACAGCCTTCCAAGGGGAGCAGAAAACCCCCCCCTAATTGGCTTCAAGACTGAACTTGATAAGTTTATGGAGAGGATGATATGACAGGACTGCCTACGATGGCATGTGGCCCATCAGTGACTTCGAGGAGCAAAAATCCCCAATGGCTGGAGATAGGACACTAGATGGAGAGGGCTCCGATTTACTAAAGAGAATTCTTTCCCAAGAATCTATTGCCATTTTTGGGATTGGGAAGAAATTTTCCCCGAGGTCAGAGTAGCTGAGAACCTATTATTTTTTCACCTTCCTCTGCAACATGAGGTATGGGTTACTTGCAGGTTTAAAGGAGAGTAAATGGTGGATTCTCTGTAACTTGAAGTCTTTAAACTATGATTTGAGGACTTTAGTAACTTAGCTAGAGGTTAGGGGTCTATTTCAGGAGTTTGGGGGTGAGGTTCTGTGGCCTGCAATGTGCAAGAGGTCAGACTAAATGATCACAATGGTCCCTTCTGACCTTAAAGTCTATGAATCTATAAATAGTAACCAGCCGTATGAGGAATTTATATGATGCCATTGCTAATTATAATAGTTTTTCAGTGATTAGATATTTTTTTTAGTTTCCTTTTAATGAAAGCAGCTAGGATCCTGCAAGACAGATGCCAAAAAGAACCTAGAAATCCCCCAATCTTTATTTTTCCTGGAAGAGAATTGCTAACACACTCACCTAGTATTATTAAGTAGTCAGAGTTAATGTAAGTGGTTATTGACCATAATGCCCATTTTCTAAATATGGAGTAAGTAGCCCAGTAGGCTTTGCAGAGAATTAATGAGGTTTAGACATGCTACATTTCCATTTATTCAGTGGTGTGGAGCTGAAGCTTACAGATAACAGCACAGGAATAGGAAGCCCATGTAGAGGCCACTCTGGGTACATATATACGGCAATAAAAACTCATGGCACCGAGTCTCAAAACCCTGGTCAATTGACTCAGGCTTGTGGAGTTTGGGCTGTGGGGCTAAAAATTGCAGTGTTAACATTTGATCTTGGACTGGAGCTTGAGCTCTGAGACCCACCCCACATCACTGGGTTTCAAAGTCCAGGCTCCAGCTGGAGCCCAAATATTTGCACTGCAGTGTTTAGCCCTGGCATCCAAGCTTTGCATGCCCAAGTCAGCTGAGCTGGGCGAGCTACAGCCATGCTGGGGTCTTTTATTGCAGAGTAGACATACCCTCTAAAGCTCCTTCAGATCCTGACTTTGCATTAGTCATAAAAGCTAATATTAGAACATTTTACATACAGAAGAATATTTCCTCTCCATTAATTTCCAATGTATGTGGTGAAAAACTAGATTAAAAACACATCTAAGGTGTTCCTATTCAGTAGTTGAAAACATTTCTTTATCTGTTGCCTTTAAGAGTAGCCAAGTGTACATTACAAAACTCCATGTAAATACTTGTGCATGAAAGAAATAGAGAGGCAGCATGGTCTAGTGGGTAGGGCAATGAATGGGGAGCAAAAAACTTTGAGTTTGGGTCCCTTTCCTGCCATGCTTTGTCTTCCTTGTGCATTTAGTGTTAAGTTCTTCAGGACAGGGACTCTCTCTAGTTATGCATCTGTACAGTGTCTAGCTCAATGGCATCTTGATGATGATAAGAGCTCCAAGGTCCTACTGAAATGGTATGTTACCCCTCCATCACATCAGCTACTTTCTTCTTCTGCAGAATCTCAGCTTTCATTTTAAAAACTCTCCAGCTGTTATAGTTGCAAAGAAAACTTCAGAAATCTGCAGAGAGCCAGGAACAATAGCTTTGAGGGGTGCGAATTGCCCCTTTTATGTCCGTGAGTTGCCGGCCCAGCTGCCCAGTGATAATTTAAATGTCAGCTTGTTAATTCTTTCATGTCTCCTGTCAGAAAGGAGAGGGATGGCTATTTCTCCATAGTGTCACATCTCCCCGTGGTGCTACAAGTGGATGGACATTTGGGAGATGCTACCACTTAGTTCTTTTCCCCAGCAAAACTGAACCCAAAAATTTGCTGTAATTTGCTGTGGGAAAATGAAAAAAATAAAAGTGAAAAAGGCAAGAGAAAACAAACTAGAAGTGTTTAGTTTTCATTTTCTCCCTTTTTCAACATCTCCTCCCATTCTCCAGTGGGTCAAAAACTATAATAAAAATGTTTCTTTTGTGAAATCCATCCCCCCCTCGAATACCTTAGAGAAAATGGCAATATTTTTGTCAAACCTTTTTTGACTAAAAAATGCTGATCACTTAACTCCAGTGTCAATGTCAGTTAGGCACTCAGTACCCTGTTGGAGGCGCTCAGCACCTTCCATAGGCTTTAAGGTCAGAAGTGACCATTAATCTTTTTCTAGATGTAATATCCGACCTATCTGGTAACTGAATATTTTTCTTCCATTAAGTGAAAGTTATTTCCATTCCTATTTAGTTGCTCTAATTTTTTGTTTTGTTATAAAAAGCTGATTTTTATAAGCAAGTTGCCCTGTTGTCCAGATGTATGTATGTTACCTTAAAAAAAAGTAATTGATTTTTAGCCAAAAGGAAAGAGGAAGGTTTAGGAATGTGAAATGAAGTTTCTCATAACTTTGTCGAAGGCAGATGTTTCACTTTTGGTTCCAACTTCCATTTTCTTTGCATGAAGAACAAGCTCTTTAAAACTAAATAAATATCTCTTTGAGAAGAGCCTGGCTTTCCAGTGTTGTTTTTTGAATTAACTGTTTTGTGGCTAAAATGCATTGAAGGAAAATTGTTCACATTTATGAAAAAAAAAGGAGAGAATTTTGTGGGCCCTTTATTTCAGTAGCGACAGATATTATTTTCAGGAACTGACCACAAAAATAACTTAAACCCTCCCCACCAACCCCAAAAAACCTACCCCCCACTGCCAAAGCCTCTGACATTTGACACAGGCTCCGTATGAATTCTCATTATTCATTCTGGCTAATGTAAATATGACTGCAAATCATTTTTTCTTGTAATTAAGATTTCATTTAAACATTTATAATTGCAAACATAACAGCATATATTTCAAGTTTATAAAGATAACAGAGGGTGCAATTCTATCTGCTAGCAATAACCAACACTAGACTTCTACTGGGGCAAGCCTAAAGGAAAGACAGGAAGGCTTATTAATGGTAAGGTGTAAAGGGTACAAGAGTATCACCAGCTGGGGTGGAATGAAATGGCACAGTAGTGTACATTTGTCCTGGGGAATCACTGGTATTGAGGACAAAAAGGTGGTGGATTTGGAAAGATCAACAGGATACTGGAGTGTGGAAAACGTCCCCTTGCAGTTTAATGCCCCACTAAGTCAATGCAGTCACTGGGGAAGCTCCTGCTGAAATGACTGTAGCTGCTCTAGATACTTAATTCCACCCTCTGCCAGACTCAGAAGCTTAAGGGGCAGGAGACCTGGCAAAGGCAAGTGCATGTGTGTGGCGGGGAATGGACACCGTGTGAGTTCTCTAAGAAGCACGGGTCAATGGACCAAGGCCAGAAGCTGGGGGTCACTGATAAGGTAACCGGGGCCAGGGTTTGGATCCTGTGATTTGGCTTTGACTGATCGGAAAAAGAGAGAAAAACCTTTGTGAAATTTCTGCTTGCCACATGTCTCCTGTGCAGGGCTGCTATGGAGGCTGGGTCCTTGAGCTACCAAGATTACAGGAGGTGTTTGGCTCCTTCCGACAGGGCAGCTTATAAATCAAATCGGTGAGACCTACTCTGAGGCTTTAGGAAAACAAGGGATCAGTGTCTAAAGTTTGTCCTCCAGACTTGGGTGGCTGATGAGCACAATTAACTTCATCCCCCTGATGGCCCCAGAGGGATGGCATTTCTGGAAGCACCAGCTGAACTCTTGGGGGGAGGGAGAAACATGAGGAGTGAAGGTCATTAAAGAGGGAAATGCCTGAGCCGGACAGCATGTGAGGGCTTCCCCGTACGGCACACGCTGTCGCTAATGTGCAGGCACCAGGCAAAGGAGTTTCTTGTCTGGATTGAGATGTCTGTGTTGCTCGCTCAGTGGGTGCTGCCAAGGCAAGTGCTGATGGTACAACAGCCACAGGGCCAAGTGTAACGGGCACTGTGGTGAAGGTCCACTCATCGGAGCACATTCAAGCACCGCTCTGTTTAGCAAGCTGCCCTACCGAGTTGTTTGACACTATTAAGAGTGAACCGAATGGCTCTGTGAGACTCCTTCCAAGACACCTATACATTCTAGCTATAGACAGGAGCTAACATGAGGGGAGCCTGGGAACTTTCAGCAGGAAATACAGGGCACTGATTGGTTCATGCTCATAACTAAAAGGTGGCCTAGAAAGGCTGTGAGTTATTGTTTCCTCTCTGGAATGGCAGGGAAGCCCACAGCCCACCCAGAGACAACTTTTCTTGCTTATAAAAGCTTCAGGAACAAACATCAGCACAAAGCATATGGTGAGTAAATCCCAAATGTTAGTGCTGAGCGGTCTTCCTCACCTCTCTATGTCCACTCTACTCCATTTGCAGCCTGATGTATGGCATGTGGAAAGAAGTCAGATACTCCTGTGATGTAAGAGGCATTTCTGTGTTTTGATGGTTTCAAGAAACTGGTTGGCCACTGTCTGAAGGGAAGGGGAGGGGCCTTAATTTGGGACTGAGGGGTGTCCAGACTGTTACCGGTGGAGTTAGAGTTCATTTCAAGCCTTATGGATGGGTACCCTCCTCCCAATAATCTTTTTTTCTCGTGACAGTGCAGTTTTGTCTGTGCTAATAAAGACATTTGGATAGCTCTCCGTGTTGGAGTTTGGAACAAACCAGCAAAGAAGATGGGTTTCAGAATTTGTTAGTCTCTAAGGTGCCACAAGTACCCCTCATTCTTCTAGCAAAGAAGGGAGTTCCCACCACAGCTCCAATGAAGAATTGGTTCTCTGTCTGGGTGCAGGACCACAGTGGTTTTTAAATCTGCCTCACATGTTACAAAAGTGCAACTGACTCACTGTGACACAGTTCTCGCAGGAGCGTAAAGTCAGCGGAAAGACTCTCATTCATTTTAATAGGCCTTAGATCTAGTCCCAGGGGGAGGAGTGTAGCATGGTATAAATACAAAGTAGAGTATTTTATTTAGATGGCACCATTCATCTTTAAAGCCTTTTATATGCCATATCACTGAAACACAGTCATCTTTTGGAGAAGAGGACATTTTGCCCAAGTACTCCAGGGCAAACCTATACGCTAACAAAATGTGCCATTTAGTGTTCAAATGGTACCTTCCTTTAAGAATCTCACACATGGTATTGCTTGGCACTGAATAGATCAAGCTCAGAAAGTGACCAAGACAGACTGCCCACATCTACCAACATGATATAGGCCATCATGTGCCAGCAATGCCCCTCTGCCATCTACATTGGCCAAACCAGACTGTCTCTATGCAAAAGAATAAATGGACACAAATCTGACATCAGGAATCATAACATTCAAAAACCATTGGGAGAACACTTCAACCTCTCTAACCACTCAGTGATAGACTTGAAGGTGGCAATTGGCGACAAAAAAACTTCAAAAACAGACTCCAAAGAGAGACTGCTGAACTCGAATTAATATGCAAATTAGATACAATTAACTCAGGCTTAAACAGAGACTGGGAATGGTTGGGTCATTACACTAATTGAATCTATTTCCCTATGTTGTTCTTCTCATACCTTTTATGGATCATCTCAATTATCACTTCAATTATTCTCAATTATCACTTCAAAAGTTTTTTTTTTCTCCTGCTGATGATAGCTCATCTCAATTGATTAGACTCTTCCTGTTGGTATGCATACTTCCACCTTTTCATGTTCTCTGTATGTATAAATATCTCCTGTCTGTGTGTTCCATTCTATGAATCCGAAGAAGTGGGCTGTAGCTCACGAAAGCTCATTCTGAAATAAATTTGTTAGTCTCTAAGGTGCCACAAGTACTCCTGTTCTTTTTGCGGATACAGACTAACACGGCTGCTACTCTGAAACCTGTCATTAAAAAACCTGATCCTCAGGCTATCAAACCGTCCAGTATCTTTGAAAGTCTCCCATCACATGGATTATAAATACAGTCTCCCATCATGTGGATTAGCAATTTCCTTTATCTAGTTTAGTTCTTAAAGAGGCCAATAGGGTAAACTCGGCTCCTGCTCATATCTGCACAGTTCCACTGATATCAGTCGGATGCACTGGTGGGACTGAGCGCAGAATTTGAACAATTGTCCCTAGCTGCACATTGGAAGTGCCAGGTAGCAGAGGGAGCTCAAGTTTGGAGCAGCAACCACATGAGGCAATTCAGCTTTTAACCCCCACTCAGGGAAGGGGTGTCAGAGCTCAGACCTGCTCTAGGCCAGCAGCATGTGATGGCAGTTGTCCTGCTATGTCACACAGCCTTGTTGTGTCTTCCCAATTGAGACTGACTGCACAATAGTGGGTTCGGACTCTAACAGGAAGGCACTTGTGGCCCAATTGTCTTGTTCTAATGTTTGGATTTGTGGCTGACGTGTTTTTACCTGTAAGCAGCTGCTGCTCTGGTCTGGTGCCCTCTCTGAATACGTGCAAAGAGAGTTTGCTGTTACCGCTGGATGACATTTCCCTTCAAGTGTGAGGAATTTGTTTCTTGTTTAGAATTTTGGAGAGTTCTTAGGCTTAGACTTGTTGACGTTTCAAGTAAGAAGACTGCGTGGGTTCTAGAAAGCAGAATGTGTATGCACCTCCAGATGCTCTGAGGCCTTCCAAAATGATCTTTGTGGCCCTGGAAAACCCCATTTGGAGTCCATGCCTTTTATGTTGTGCAGAGATTTAGTCTGTCAGCCAGATGACTAGCAACAGACCAAACTTCATATTTTGGGATCCAGATCTGAACTTCTCCAAAGTCTAAGGCCTTTGTCCACATACAAATTTGCATAGGTTTCACTAAAAGTATGATGGAATTAAACTGGAGCAATTTTGTGTGCGGACACTCTTGTATCCGCTTAAACTTCGTTCATGTCATTTTAGCTTGAGAGGATACATTTACAGGCACAAGGTAACAATATTGAAATCGATGTGTGACTCCAAACAGGAGTTTGCACTAGTTTAACAGAATCAGTTTTTAAAATGATTAAGTTAAACTGGTGCAACTTCTGCATGTAGAGAAGCTGCAGATGTGTTCAGTTCCAGGTTGAATCCTTCCAGGTAACTTGCTTATAAACCAGAAGACCCTGTATCATGCCTCAGAACTGAGATCTGCCCACTTACTGTAAGAGAGAGGCCATTTGGTTTCTCATCGCCACTAACAATGAGTAATACTCCACCCTCATATAATGGAAACCTATCTGTTATGCTCATTGCATGTACAAACAGAAAATAAATATTTATACTGTTCCAGAAATGTTGAAACTTAACACTGCTTTATTTCTTAGAATTCAGAAATCTAATGCACAACAATGAATTACAGAATGAGAGATAGCAGACTGCTCCCCACGTCAGAGTGGCTCTTTTGCAGACTGATAGATGCTGAAGACTCAGATCTACTTCCCTCAGAGCCTCCAGCCAGCAAGCAGAACCAGGAAACCTCTTACAATTTAAAGTGATAGTTTGTAATTTTAAGACAGTTTTCATTACTCTCCGCATCATCTACTATCTTAATAGCATACTTATTTGCCTCAACTTTTGTTCTCGTTCAACTGCTCCTGGAAAAGTCCTATGCAATTTAATGGAGAATCTAGAGAACTTTTGGAATTATTGGATAGAACTGATTTAAGAATTCACATCATGCCCACTCTAGAATTTCTATGGGGAGATTTTGAATGTTCTGTTAAGATATATATGTTTTTAGAGTCATTTCTATAGAGCCCCCTTGATTTCATTCTGTTTTAATGCTATAGAAATTTGCAAAGGTTTATTAATAATGAATAGACTTGATACTGAAAAGACCATGATACTTACCATACCATAGGTGCATCAGAATGCTGTGTATATGTTTCAGGGGATTGTCTCCATCTCTGAACAGGCATGTGGTATGTTCTCTAGCACATAAAAATCCCATTAAACCTCAGCACACTTCTCTTAACATGCAGTCTGCGATCTGAAGCAGCATTTTGTTGTAGAAGGAAGGATATTATATTCAATAAATCATATGGAACTATTTATCAGCAATCACTTCTTTAACTTTTCCACAGTCTTCAGTTTCAAAGCACATTTTGAAATGACTGAAATTCATATAGAGCTGTTTATTTTAAAATGTTTTAAGAAAATTACCTTGGGGTTTATTGTGTATTTATGGATTTTTTAAAAAAATATTAATATAGCATAAAAAACAGATTAATTAAGAATGATGGAAAAATGTGTAAAGAACCAGAAAAGATTTTGTGATGGACTGAATCTGCAGTGGGAAAAATCCTGTTTGTCGTAGACTCACAGAAGCTGAAATCACTGATCTGACTCCTATTGACTTCAATAGGCTTTGGATCAGTCCCATAGGTGTAAGAGTTGGGAAGGTCCTATTAGTTTAGCTAGTCAATCTCTGTGCCAGTGCAGGAATGCTCCCTATAGCACTGTGAGTCGTTAATAATTACAACCCCTTTCTCCTTTATGAATGGATTTACATTCTCTCCAGCACTTCTTTTCCTCCTGATTGATTTGGTTTGGTCCTAACTCATTCTGCTTGTTCACTGTCCTATCCTTTACCTGAACTCATCTCTAATTTTGAGTTTACAAGGAGGATTTCTTTTAACCCTCTTCCAATCTTAGCACAATCCCTTACAAATCCACATTGGCCACTTTCTTCTTTTTCAGAGCAACAGTGGTATGGTGCATTTTAGTACACAACAGTAGCCAGCCATATCCTTATATAAGTGTTGATTGCTGCAGTAACAGAAGTAGAAGACCAACAGGACTAGGGCCTGAAAGAGTTTGCTTAGCATAAATAATCAAGGCTTAAATTGAAGTTTGACACAAGTAACTAGCAAGCAAGTGACCTTAAGTCAGAAATTGAAGTGTAATAGTAAATAAATATAATAAGACAGTAGATTGGTGTGAAGCAAAAAAAATCACAAACACGTTTTATTGACATTTTAAGGTATTTTTAAGGAAAGTGCATAATTGAACTCACAAGTGTTGGTCACAATAATGCTATAGCAACTAACTGATTGATGTATCTGCTAATGATTATGAAGTAAATGGATAATTAACCTATAAGAAATGAGGGATCCTAGAAGAATCGGGGTGCAGAAGTCCAGATAGGAAAAGGGGTTCAACCCATCATGAATGTGCATAAAATAAAGTGGGTTTTAGCATAATATATTATAAAAGCTGATTCCCAGCCTAGGTACCGTGGGAAACTCCAGGAAGACGACCACCTACGAATACCCAGGTATCCTCATAAAGGATGGTGTGTGTAATACAAACGCTGGTAAGTTGCTGTTATCTCTGTCTTCTTTGCTGGACTGCAGAGTGTATATTCTTGTTTGGTTTCTAATACAAGTATTAATCACAGAAAGAGCAGTGTAGTGTCCCTGTGTATTTCAGGATTCTTAATCTAATGACAACATCTCTACTGTAGCTGACATGGGGCTGAACCCCTGAACATTACTACCTTATAATTTATCCCAGAATTACAGATTAGGCTACCCAACCCAGCATGATAGGTAGTAATGACTCAGTGATTACATTGTTTAAAGTTGTTACGTATGTTTGATAGTGAGTATACAGTAGGTGGTCTATACTCCTACATTATAATTCTTTCCAATGTAAAGTGAACCTCTTGATGATGAACTTGCGGGTAACAATAAACCAGAACATTTTTGCTGCAGATCATTCCATTTTATGGGCTTTCTTTTCTTGGGACACCAGAATTTTCAGGTATGTGGCAACAATTTTAATTTCATTGGTATTTTATGGTCTCATATAATCCAAAGTTATAGACTGAGAATCTCTGCCATATACTCTTATGTCAATATTTTACTATATGCATGTATATAATTTGGCCCATTTAACATATGAGCAGAGAGAACTTCTAAGTTTGTTTTACATTGGAATTTCTATTGATGATCATTGATGGGCTCGTGACTCTGGTTGCAAGGAAATTTGTGGCTGTACATGCAGATATCACTAACTGCTGTACTGCACACATGGATCACAGGGTATAAAACTCAGAGCCTCCAACCCCAAAAATACAGGCAACTAATACTTGAGTTTAAAGAAACTAATTTCATTGTCAGAAGTAATAGGACTTTTATCTACATACCAGCCACTAGGGGGAAGTAGACACACACACTCTAAGTACTTTAGTACTATCTCCTGTAATATTTACTAACTTACTATACTTAAGGTGTGAAGAACAGCACATGGGAGGTTGGTAATTTGCCATTCACCCAATGTAAAAAATTTGGAATCCAGGGGACAGTAAACCTCTATCAAAACAAAGAAAACATCCATTTTCCATAAAGATGGCTGGACACCACAGTTTGGCTATCAATAACCTGTTCAATTACAAACCATACCAAGCCTCTCTGTGCAAATTACTGCTGTTGCTGGTGCATCCATTGATAGAAAAATGCCTTACTCCAATGAAATGCTGAATGCTGCTTGCCACTTGGCATGGATAAAATTCTCTAACTCTTGCAAATAATAAATTAACTCCAAACTAGAAGCAATTCATCCAGTTCAGGGTATATAAATGAAGTCTTCAGCTGCTGAATGGGTGAATTTGCTGTCTGTGTGAGTGGCTTAAGCAGCTGAGATCTGAATGTTTGGATAAAATAGTGGCTGGCCCTAGCTTTTGTATATACTGTAAACAATGGTTTATTTACAGTAATCACTTGCTTTTTAATTTATGGTAAAATGTTTTGAATCATTTACTTACTGAGAATTTCTTTGGTTACTCAACATGTGCCTATCACAAATCAAAACATCCTGATCTCAGTCCCTGGATCAGGGTATTTGCCTTTTCTTCTATTTGAACAAAAGAAAGGTGGCATCAACAGTTAGTCATCTGGGCTGTCAGTAGGTAGCATTCAGGGGATTAAGAGGAGGAATGAACTCACAGAACTCCATACAGCAGAAAAAGTGTCTGGCCTGAGGCTGATAAAAAGGGATTTTCCTGCTGGAATAGATCTCCAGTTTCCTTTGTTTTGAATGTTACACAATCAATGTTATTGAAAAGAACCTGCCACATCTCTCAAATTGGGGAATTAGCCTCTTTCAGGGCCAGTTTCAAATCTCTATATTACACCATTATCAGTCTGGAGGAATTTCAATGAAGTCTTCCATTACATAACACTGGTGCAATGGAGATAAGATGCTAGTCCCCATTATTTAGTGAGAAGCTCCCTGAAAAAATCACCAGGCATTTGGGTCTGTTCAAAAAGGTACCTGCCCTTTAGGAATGTGGAAGGCACACAAATACGCTGATTTATTTGAATCGCCACAAAAGTGTTGTGTGAAAGAGAGGGACTTACACTCTTTCCTCTGGCTATGACCTGCTCGTTGGAATCAAGAAGGCAGGGCCGTCCTTAGGATTTATGGTGCCCTAGGTGAGATTATTAAACTGGTGCCCCCGTTCCTGTCTTGCTCTTAGCAACACAAACATAAGCTTACAGTATTGGAAAACTTGCCACAAGCATGTTATTTAAATGTTATAAGTTAATAAGCCCACATTGTATGCTGATGGATAGACTAAAGAAGTAGCACATATAGAAAAAATTCTGATTGACAGAATGATGCAAATATATTTTTTAATTGTCAACATTTTATGGGAATATATGAAGGTACTGAAACAAGGGCATTAGTTTTTAATTCAAAAGCAATCTTTTTATGGCTTTTTTGGCCTTGCCAATTCATAATAATGTCATCGTATGACAAAGACAAAGTGATGTCTTGATTGGATTCCAAGAATAGCAAGACCAGACAAGTGTTCACTGACTCATTGTAGAGCGGAGATAGTTTTTTAATGAGCTTTAGTTTTGAGAAGCTCTGTTCTTCCTGATGCCCTACTGTTTACAGGAATTGTCAGTAGAAATTACAAGTGCAATTACAACATTAGGGATTATATGATCAACAAGTTTGCTGGTGTGAATAAACTGTACAATGTCCATCATCGATTTTGCATTGTTCGGCAACAATCCAATTCTTGTGTATAGTTCCAAGTCCCCCATTAATCAACAATGATCACTGTGCTTCAGATGCTCTCTAGGTCAGGGGTCCCAACGCGGTGCCTGCAGGCTGCCCTGGTGCCCGCAGGAGCCTTTCAGTGCCCCACGCCCTACTGGTGCGAGGAGTAGTATCTTGCCAAATGCACGCAAAATTTGGCATCATTTCGGCGGTAATGCTGATTCCGCACCCACAGTCCTTCATCTGGCGCCCACACAGACAAAAAAGGTTGGGGACCACTTGCTCTAGGCTCTTGCCACCTTTGTCATTAGTTGCTCTTGTTTTCCTATTTCTGTTTGAATATTAGTCGCGCTCAGCCCGCCGCGGCTGAATGTTGAATGGAACCCAGGCCGGACAGTGTATGGGATTGAGTGGCATCATCCAGGTCTCAGCACCGGCTCTGCTCGCCGCTGCCCAGCCTGGATTCCTTTGGTGGTACCAGGCAGCAGTGGGTGCTGAGTTGGGGGCCGGTAGGCTAGGACCCTGGGTGCCAATGGGGCAGCAGCCAGGAACCCCAGAGCAGTTGGCAGGCGAGCTGCTCAGCAGCTGCTGCGCTGCCATCAAAAATCAGTCACGGCACTGGCATGTGTACCGAGGTGCCGACCCTATGCTCTATACTGATTAGGTAAGGAGATGAGCATATTACAGTTGTTGGAGGGCGCTATTTGCCAAGTACAGGGGCCTATAGGAAAGTCAGTCAACATTTTTTGTTTCTCTGATGAAAACTACCCACTCTCTTCCCCATACCAAACTTGTCACAAATAATGTCAACAAATTATTTCTGTTTTTTGGCTAAGATAGTGATTTTAAAAAAAATTGAAATTGAATTCGGATTGTTAGCAAGGATTTTTGGCAAACAAAGTTGTTTAATGACACTTTAAATGGCCAACACAGTACTGCCATTTCATGCTTGGCTCACCCCTACCTGCTGGTTCCACAGCCTGCAGTAAAGCAGGAGATAGGTGGAAAACTGCAGGACACCCAAATCCACCTTCTTTGGTGCAGAAGTAGCAACAGCAGCCCAGCAAAACCTCAAGTCCAATCAACTGCCATGGGCACCACTGCTTAGCCCAACTGGACCATGGTGAAAGTTGACTACAGATCTGATCTCAGGGACGGGGCACCCATGGAGCCACAGAAGCTCTCTCTGCCCTGTGCAGCACCCCCAAATGGATGGATCAGTGCAGCCGGGAGGAGATGCCGCTCCCAGCTAGAGCTGCTGACCAGACCAAGAGCATGATTTTATAGGGCCAGTCCTGATATTTTGGGGCTTTGTCTTATATTAGGCACCAATTACCCCTATCTAGGGTGACCAGGCAGCAAGTGTTGAAAAAATCAGGGCAGGTCTGGGGACGGAAATAGCGAGCCTATATAAAGAAAGAACCAAAAAATTGGGACTGGCCCTATAAAAGTGGGACATCTGCTCACCCTACCCCAACCCCCTGTCCTGATTTTTCACACATGCTATCTGGCTATCCCCAGCCCAGCCCTGTGCGACCCTTCCAATCCTGGCTGCCTGCCGAGGAAGTGAGTTACTTTCACTTTCATTCCTCAGCAGGCAGCCAGCCAGTCTCCTCTCCCCCCTAGCCCCTCACCAACCCAGCCCTGATGGAGGGGAGGGGGAAGAGAGAGGTGCTCCGTGGGGGGGAGGGAGAAACAAGGGGGGTGCTATGTGGGGCAGAGGGGAGAAGAATGGATGTTATGGGGGACAACAAAGGATACTGCCAGAGCTGCCGAGCCTGCTTCACCTCACGCCAGGGGAAAGAGTCACACTCACAGGTGATTTCCTTCCCCCGCCCCTTCCCAGAGACACCAGCAGCCAATCCCCTCCCTCAGACTGTGCTGCATTCAGCTCTCTCTAGGACCCAGCAGCCCTGCTCTTACATTCTCCACTGCTTTCCCTCTGTTCAGGATCTCGCAGAGCGGTGCCCCCAGACCTGGTGGTGCCCTAGGCGGCTGCCTATGGCTAAGGACGGCCCTGCAAGAAGGCCATTGTGAGGTCATGTGGATTTTGATAAACAACATTCCATCATGGCTAACACATGATTGGAACATAGGAGCTCAAAGGAAGAAGCTGAACACACACATCAAACCGTAAAGTGGTCTTGAATACTGTGTGTGTGGTGTTGCTTCAAATACTATGGGTCAGATCCCCAGCTAGTATCCAGCAGCTTAGATTGCTGCACTGATTGATACCACTTGAGGATCAGCCCATGCACATCCATTGAGTACCTGCAGCTCTACCAGGCTATTGTTTTTTTTTTGTCCTGCATTACACAGTAGGGTCCTAGTCCATGACTAGGAGCGCCGAGCTACTGCGACAGCCTTAATTATCTTACTGACACCATTAGATCAAAATCATGGCAGGGCCTTGCTAAATGCTGACCGTTGAAAATGCCATGGCTCTGTGAGATGAAGGCTGCTGCTAAGCGACGTGTCAGCCATGTCCTAAGTAATTTTTGTTTAACAGTCCCCTCTGCTGTTTATATTTTCTAATGTGCTGCGGCTGGCGTTTGTTGCCATTAAAACTTCATTTGTTTGGACGATCGCTTCAGCAGACTGAAAACCAATAAATCACGAGTAAAATATTTATTGTTTCAATCGGATAAGTGGGCCGGGGTGGGGGGAGTGGATAGACTGGTATTCCTTCAACAGCACATGAAACAACAGGGCTGCATCTACCACAGGACTTTGACCTCCAAACAACCAGCCAGGACCTAGCAGGCCCACTCCAGCAACAATCTGCAGCACTAAAAGAGGGAACTGACTGGATTCATAGATTCTAGGGCTGGAAGGGACCTCGAGAGGTCATCGAGTCCAGTCCCCTGCACTCATGGTAGGACCAAATACTGTCTAGACCATCCCCGATAGACATTTATCTAACCTACTCTTAAATATCTCCAGAGATGGAGATTCCACAACCTCCCTAGGCAATTTATTCCAGTGTTTAACCACCCTGAAATAATTGTTCAGTCACGTTCAGCAGAAAAAAAACTGTGGTGCTCAGGTAACTGTTACTGATTCTATTTCTTGCTATCAGTGCAGTCACAGCCATGGACAGGTCTTTCTGCAGGGACTGAACTCACAACCTCTGTTTTTGACAATATGAGCTTCTACTGGTTGACCTGCATGGTCATGCTTGATATTTTGGCCCCACTGAAGTTATTGGGAAAACTTGACTTCAGTGGTGTCAGGACCATTAATTCAGAGATGATAGCAAACTCATCCATCCCTGTGCATGGTCTAGCCACCAGAGAGGAACAAAGCTCAGGAGAAATGATGGTGCCACAGGTGAAATAGAGAACTGAGATTGGATATGGAAAATGTTATCCCTAGATACCTTCAGTGAAAGCAGATGTGGAATCTGGATGATATAATATGTGTAGTTTTGTCCTATACCTAATGTGATGCAATATCTCTGCATAGTATTTCTGCGTAGAGTGTATGGATATGTAGATATGCCTATGGGGCCAGATGCTCCTCCAGCTGAACTCTGTGCTCTGAAAAATCAAGCCCATGGATAGAAATGGTTATAAAATATTTGATGCAAAATAATCTAGTTTCATATAGTATGAAATTTTAGGGCCAGATTCCCCCCTCGACTCTGTTGGAGTAGTTCCTTATCCCTCATGTAGTCCTCAAAGCCACCTCATTGTCCTCTTTCAGTCTTGGTTGAGGCCTCTAGATGCTACTGCAATATCAATAATCATACAGGCTCTTAGATAAAATAGCTCTCGTAAATGTCCAGGCTGTCCCAAAAGAACAGGCTGCCAGCCTCCCAGTGAATCATCTGTTTAGAATGTTTCAAGCATCTAGATTCACCAGGGAGCTCTAACATTTACCAGTGTTATCTTTCTTATTTGAGACTTGGCACCTCCTCTTTTCCCCTGAGACATGTTAGACTGCACTGGGCAAGGGCACATGAAATTAGCAGCAGACGTCATCAATAATTTCCCTTAAAAGTTTACTAGCCATGAGTATGATATTTGGCCAGATCTATTGCTTCTAACCTCACAAAAAAAAAAAAAAAAGGAAGGAAGAAACTCTCAGATTATTGACATAGTTTTTACTTACCTTGCTAATCTCTTTAAGGTCCCTTGACAAGGGGGTGGAGCTAATTCAGGCAGAACTGGGGTTTTAAAATCCAGCTCCTATGTGATCAGAAGAGCTGGTGAGCAGGAGCAGCTAACAGGGAAGTTTAGAATGGGAGCAGGAGAGCCAGATACACCTAATAAACATTCTATACATTTAGGCCAAATAATCCCTCCCACCCTGCAAATTAAAAACAGACAAATGACAAACACAGAACAGACACCCACAGAAAATCCCCTGTAAGAGTAAAAATAAGGCAGGCAGAAAGTGAGTAACAGAGTGGGGGTTATCCAGTTTATTGCACTGAATGCAGCATGTATGATTATCTGCCTTGTGAGCATGTGGTGCATTAGGTACAAGGAGCTCATGGCCTTCAGAGACTATGTTGTGGGCTCTTTTGAGCAGAGTGGCTAAGGGAGAGAGAGGTACATAGATAGAATCTTAGACTATCAGGGTTGGAAGGGACCTCAGGAGATCATCTAGTCCAACCCCCTGCTCAAAGCAGGACTAATCCCCAGACAAATTTTTGCCCTGATACTTAAATGGCCCCTCAAAGATTGAGCTCACAACCCTGGGTTTAGGAAGCCAATGCTCAAACCACTGAGCTATCCCTCCCCGAAAGTTAAGACTTTCCAGGACAAAGTAGAGTAGTTCCATTGCCTACCCCACAGATCTAACAGTTATAATGAAAGTCTGCTGTATAAAGCCATGGTACACCCACACACTTGAAAATACAGCGTCAGTTCTAGTTGCCCATCTGAAAAAAGATTATCATTAGAATTGAAAAAGTACAGAGAAGGGCAACAAAATGATTAGGGGTATGGAAGAGTGTCCATATGAGGAGAGATTAAGTTAGACTGGACGACGTTCATCTTCGAAACGAGATGACTCAGGCAGGATATGATTAGAGGTCAATAAATCTGAATGGTCTGGAGAAAGTGAAGTAGGAAGTTATTTATCTCTTCCTAATAACATGACGTGTTCACAGGGGTCACCCAAAAAAATATAATAGGCAGCAAATAGCTTAAGGAAGTATTTCTTCACACAATGATGGTCAACTTGTAGAACTTGCTGCCGGGGATCGTTGTGAAGTGTGGTGGTAATCTAGCCGTCCAGTTCCAGACCTGGA
>NC_133775.1:14125808-14272468 GCF_003597395.2 Chelonoidis abingdonii
CCCGCCCCTGACTTTAAACAATCCAGTTCTCTGATTGGTCCTCTGGTCAGGTGTTCGGTTACCCTTTTCAGGTAAAAGAAACTTAACCCTTACCTTACCTATCCATTTATGACAGAAGGCCAATAGTATAACTGGGGTCAAAAAATAATTAAATAAGTTCATAGAGGATAAGCCCATCAATAGTTATTAGGGACGCAACCCCATGCTCTGAGTCTCCCTAAATCTCTGACTTCCAGACTCTGGGACTGGATGACAGAGGATGGATCACTCGATAAATTGCCCTGTTCTATTCATTCTCTCTGAATCATCTGGCACCAGCCAGTCAGAAGACAGGATAGTGGGTTGGATGAACCATTGGTCTGACCCAGTATGACTGTCCCTATGAGAATTCATAGGAAGCTAAGAGTAATCCTTATTTATATTGTCTTTTGGGATTACCAAATTACCAGATAGGAAATGGGAGATTAGAAATAATAGATTACAAAATACTTTTCCTAGTAAACAGTATTTTAACATACATCTGAGGTGAAATCCTGGCCTCATGGAAGTCAGTGGCAAAGCTCCCACTCAGTTCAGCGGAGCCAAGATTTAACCCTTGCAATTCAAGCCACTGTATCATGAAAAACTTATTTGTAAACAAGTGCTAATAAATTTTATGTTATGATTGAAATGGCCAGTGAGAGTCTATTCACTCTGTCTCAGAATCAGGGATCTTAGTTTTCCATGATAAAAAACCAAAATTCTCTGATCAAAAAACACAAACATCTGCATTTTTCCACAATTAAAATGAAGTGCTGAACTTCAGCTTCCCTAGCCACTATATATCTCTCTCAGTTGAATCCTATATTTTATTCATATATTCACAATGTTTAAGCAAGCTCAAAGTCTACCAGTGCCATCAATCATTATAATAAAATAAAATGAATAGAATTACAATTTGTATTTCTTACATGTACCAAATACTTGTTTGTCTGTTAGCCCTGTGTGGCAGGGTCGTGGGTGATAGTCCCAGGTGTCTCTGGCTGACAGCGCAAGCTCTGCTGCCAGAGGCTGACAGCACCGATTTGGTTAATAGAGAGAGCCGGACAATGGAGACTCGTATAAATGGGGTCGCACTCTATATGATTTTATTTTTTCACAAAATGTAAAAACTAAAGATTCTCCATAAAAATGCAAATTTCATGTTTTTTTGTGACAAACAGATTTCTAAGAACCCTGCTCATATTGCAGAAACTAAAAGGTAGCAGATTTAAAGCACATAAAAGGAAATACTTTTCACCCAGTCATCATACCTAGCTCTAATCTAGCACTTTTCATCAGGAGGTCTTGAAGCACTTTACAAAGCAGGTTACTACCTCCCCACCCCCATTTTACAGAGGGAGAAACTGAGGCACAGAAAGGTGACTTCCCCAAGATCATCCAGCATAGAACCCAGGTCTTCTGAGTCCCCATTCAGTGCACTATCCACTTGGAAACATTGCCTCAAATGCACAGTTACCCTGTGAAACTCATTGCCATAAGTTAGCACTGATATTAAAAGTTTAGCAGGACTGAACATATATTAGGACAAGAACATACAGAGCTGATAGAAAGAGGATTAAAAAAAGACTTCAGGGGAACAGAAAATACCTAGCTAATAGGAGTGGAAGATACTTCCCTTATGAGCTGGTTATCACACCACTGCCTACAGTGGGTTTTCTTGTACCTTTCCTCTGACGCATTTGTTGCTGGCCAGTGTTGGAGCCAAGGTACTGGACTAGGATGCACTTCTCTGATCCTGTTTGGCCATTTCTACATTCCTGTGTTGTGTGAAGGTTTAAAAACTCATTGAGTTGGTTCACTGACTGGGGTATGTGTGTGTCTTCTCTTCCTTTGATAACACGGTGGTTCCTTTCTGTTGGTCCTTTGGACAGGACAAATGACAGTGAATAAGCAGAGCGAGGCCTATGTCCTTGGTTCTGCCTCTGACTTGCTGCCTAAACTTTAATTTCTCCATGCCTCATTTCCCCCATCTGTGAAACATGGATTGTTCTGTCTCCCTCAATCCAATAATCCCAAGTGGCCCACAATGCTACTCACTGAAATTTGGCCTGGTGGTCTCGCTGTCATGACAAAAGGGCTGCTGGGCCAAACCTGAGTGATGCTGTGACCCTGGGTCACAAGACCCAGAGCGGGGAGCCAGGCCCAGCCCCATGGGGCAGGAACTGAGCTGCCGCTGCACGGTGATGTGTTGTGGGCTCAGTCTTTGACTTCCCGCCATCTTTTTGGAAATGGGGAAGGCTCAGATTCAGATTTTGCCCCAGTGTGGGCAACCCTGCTTGTTCATGAAATATGGCATTTGATGGTGGGGGATAGGGGGAGGAGATGCTGAAGGGAGGGTTAGCGAGGCAGCAGGATTGTGAAAACTGAAGAAAGGATGTGAAGGAGAGGGATGATGAACAGTGTCAAAATGAGCAAAGAGGTCAAAGTGGATGAGGGTAGAGAGTTAGCCAAGGAGTCAATGGAGACCCTAATGAAAGCTGTTTTACACAGGATGGAGAAGATGAAAGCCAGAAGACTGAGCTAGAAATAAGGTTCCATTGTAGAGAGGGGAGGACGCCCACCGTGCTTATCTCATGTGTATCCACATACAAATTGATGGTGTTTAGTTCCTCCACAGCCTCTCCAGCACGTATCGTAGGTCATTGAGTTCCTGTGAGTTTTGGACCTACTGCTGCAAGTGTGTCAGCAGGTCATTTTCACCATTCCATACAGGGCAGAAAAATGGTAGTCTAGTCACAGGAAAGATTCCAGGTATCTGAGTGTGTCAGTACCCGAGATATTTTCAGTACTATTTACATGCCAACATGATATGATTGCATAAATACACATGACATTTTACAGACAAATAAAGATAAGTCCCCTTCCCCTCCTCCAAAACAGCCAGCTGTCAAATTACTGCTTGGGGCATAGGTGAGAAAGCAAAGGTGGCCAGAGATGATGCTGATGTTATGATCACACAGTAGCTTAAGTGTGCTGTGTGTGTCTTGAGGGGTTTGTGATTTTCCTAGTTATTGGAAAATGAAGAATAAGGTTTGCAGGCTACACAGAGGAGTGTTTTAAACAGGTGCTTGGAGGTAAGAGGAACAGAATCTGGGGCCAGTGAAGGGGGTGCAGCATGGCTGTGACATAGGAGGATTGTTAAAAGCCCCCAAGGTTTAGCATCTGGATTGTATGGGCAGTGTTATCCCGTACACTAGCTCTACGGCTCATCTGGGACAGCTGTTGCTCCACGCTTGCGCTTTGAGACTCAGGGAGGCAGTGGTCACGCCAGATGCAAGTTTGAGTCCTGGCAGTGCAATGGGGGCAACCTTCCTCTGAGAATTGCTATAAAAGCTCATGACTTTGAATGGGGGTTAAGAGGGATGTGGCACGCTGGGTGTATGTGTGTATATAGGCAAAGCTGCAAATCTTGCTTGATAGTATGCAAGTTATAAGCAGTACACATTGAACCCTCCCGTGTCCCAGTGTGCAGTTTTTGTTTCAGACTTCATGGAAGAATCCCTTTTGGCTATGCATTTCTTTTAACTGAGTCAGCAAAAGTACTTGGCAGTTGGCAGTGTTAGCTCGGAACAGTAAGAGATCTTGTGCAAGATATTTTATCCTCCACAAGTTGCTAGGACGTACAGAGCATTACAGATAAATCTCACTTTTTCCTTTCTCCTCAGGCAACTAAAACATTTCAGCGACTGCTCCAGAACAGTACAGATGTCCTGGCAAAGTCCCTGAAGCCAGCACTTTGATGCTTTTCTCCAGAGAGACTCTTATTTGGAATGTTGAAACAGCTAACGCGAGGACCCTGCTCTAGTCACTGTTTATAAGATAAAACTTTCACAAAAAGCAATTGGTGGGGTAATTCATCTTGATAGGTGCAGGGCCCAATCCTATCTCACTGAAGAACCAGCTCCACAACTGGTGTGGATTGGTATACAGTACCATTGGCATCAACAGAGCAATTGTACACTGATTTACATCAGCTGGGGATCTGGTTCAACAACAAAATCCCATGATTGTCCCTGCACTCTAGATGGGAGATGAGAAGGATCCTCATTTTGGTGGGAGCCCCCAGCAGGAACTTTAGCTTTATTAGTCATAATTATTTCAGGGGGCTTCTGGGGCATGGGTAATGGCACAACCATTCCTATAGACCTCCACTCTTGTCTGGTTCCTGTGCTCCCCTCCAAGTGACTCTGTGCGCATGGATTTAGAATTCATGGACTGGCCTTTTGTTATTTCCCCGCCAGTAATTAGTACCTACTCCATATTAAGGACTAAGCCAGTACAAAGTTTGAACCCTCAAAGTCCATCCATTACTGAGTTATCTCCCTTGAGTGTGGGGCTGGGAACAAGGGTAAAATTTTAAAGTAGGAAGTGTGTAAGACATAATTCAGCATTGTTGATGGAGGATATGCCCCAACCTTTAGAAAAAAGCCATCAAGGGATGAAAATCAGCCATGGGAAATTTCATCCCAAATGGAAAAATTTTCAGACATCAATGAGTGAATGAGACCAAAGGGTTGGGATTCAGTACTCCTGGGGTGAAATCTTTTATGACAAAACTCCCATTAATTTCAACAGGGCCAGCATTTCACTTCTGGTTTCTGGTTTTGCTGCTCATTCACTGGGACGTTGGGAAAATTACTTAATGGCTGATTAAATCATTAATGACCCATTGACTGACCCATTGAAGTCAATAGAAAGAACCCCATTGTTTAAAGCGCCTGATTCTGCCACAGTTACTCATAGATTCTGGTTCCCTTACTAAATCGGGCAAAATAATAGATAAGATTGAATTAATGTTAGTTTATAAAGGCCAAATGTTGAAATTGGGTACCTAAAATTAGTTTGAAGATGAATGGAAGAGGCTGGTGTGATTTATTTAGGCCACTTATTAGGTACCTACAGCCATATTTAAGCACCTAAATGTTATGCACCCAAGTTTGGAAATTGTAGTCAAATGACCTGAAGTCGGTAGATAAGAGGTGCTCTATAAATGATTTGTACACACGTTAACAAAGCATAATACAGTCCACAATACAAATGGCCACACTATTTACTACTCTCGAGCAACAGCTTTGAATTGGTTTTAATTTAGATTGCATATTTGTCCACAACAGCCATCTGGAGGTTTAAATGCCAGTATTACTCTGGTAATAAATATCTCTTTTCAAATCCCTTGCTATGGTTATGCCCATTGAGAGTAACAAACTCAGCGGTTAAAAAATTCATAAAAAAACATTTGCTTCTTGGAGATTTCCACATTGTGTGACAGCTCAGCTATGACTCATCATTAGGCCGTGGTATATTTTTTTACGCATGCTCTATGGTGTCCCAGACTTTAAAATGGTAAAAAGTGTCCCAGACTTAAAAATGCAACCAACTGCAACCACTTAATTAAAAATGAGTGTCGAACAAAATGTTATTCTCCTGTATGACTTTCCCATGGCAGTGAAAATGTCATGAAATTTGGGCAGGTGGCCAATCTATTTGGAGTTGCACGAAGGCTGCAGACATCAAGAGTCAGGAGTCCGATGACAGACGATCAGGAAAGAACGGAACACCCTGTGATATTTGCAGAATGTCCCAATAGGACAGGAATTTTCAAATGTTATTTTCATCCTACATTCTAATTTTGTCTGGTCTTTTATGTAACTCTCAGAGTTACTGCTGGACATTCTTCCAGGCCAAGGGCAGTTGCCTTGATTTTTCCCTCTAGGTCAGGGACCTTTTTTCTCAGTCACACTGAGGCCCAGAGATGACTGATGCCTGCAGATCGTAGGGGTGGGGTTGGGGAGGCAGAGTGAGGGCAGCTGTTTTCATTATTGAGCATGCTCAGTCTGTGTGAGCATGATCACTACAAGCCAAGCAGCAAATTGGGGGGGAGGCACATGACCCCTTATGCCCCCCACCCCTCTTGTTGCCTCTATTAGCGCCCCTTTGTGCCTTTCTGGTAGAGTAAAGAGGCCTTAAAGAGCAGAAATAGCCCTCAAAGAATTTGCCCTGTGCAGGAGCCCTTTACTGCAGCCTTACTTCCAGATCCCAGATGGATGGAGGGTGTCTAGAGCACATTGCACTATCACCAGTCTTTTCCCAGGGGAAGTGTTGGGGTACCATTAAAAACAACTAAACACCAAGGCCCCAAAACTTGAGCATCTCAAAATTTGTAAGAAGGAAAACCCTGGCAAGATTTGGCAATATAAAAGTACCAGGTGTTTGGACTTTGAGTCATGTAAAAAGCCCCTGACAAATTTGTGTTTGCAGAAGATAAGAAATATTGACCTAAAGAGTCCATAGCATGCTCTCCAAAATCCCCTTCCATTAATGGGGAAAGATATTATATTTATACTGATCTATAACACTGAAATAGAAAATTGAAGACTTGGTAACGATAAGATAGCTATATTTTTAATAAGTTGTAATTATGGATAATGAATAAGTATACGTGAAATAACATGCAGGCATGGCATGAGTGCGTTTATGCCCATTGTCCTTTGAAATACATTGCTGATTTGTTTAAAAGGATGTTATTGCTGGCCAGGTAAGTAATGTGTCCTGTTGGAAGATGTAAGTAAGAGGAACAAACATGTAAGAATAAATACCACTGTTTCCCCTCCCCCCATCCACCCCTGCTTTTTCTGGAAAACTCAGAAATTGCAAACCCAGCAGGAAAAATGTAGAAGTTAGGTAAGTGGAGGTTGTGTATGCATAATGCATGGGATATGTAAAAATCAGTGGGTCATGTGTTAAATGCTGATTGGAGGAAAGTTGAGTAATGGAGAATGTGAAAATGTATAAGAATCCAAGGGAATGTGGGCCCAGAAGTAGAGAAACACCAGACTAGAAACTGAAGAATGGGAGTGAAGAACCAGATCAGGGGAGGCAACGGCTATTGTGGATGGACTTCATGGGCTAACATACACTGGGGACCTGATGGATCCCTAGAAACTTCTGAATATGGTAGAGCAAGGTGGCTTAAGGCCACCTTTGTTTTTCCCATTACCTCCTGCTTCTGTCACATGTTTTTTCCCCAATTGCAGGAACAGAATAACTGTGAACTGGTGTCTTGCCTATTATGTCCATCCTTCTAAATGGGAAACATATCGGGCAGCATTCTGGGAAAGGCTGATCATCTCACTAGCCAGATATTAGAGAGGGATAAAACAGAAGTTTGAAGAAGCTCCAGGAGAAGAAAAATAAATGTACTATTTAAATAAGAGAAAATGGTTGGAAAGACCAAACATCTCTACCCCTGGGGATCACAAACACGCCGCTCCTTTTACAGGGCAAAAGAAGAGTGAATGCTGTAACTTAGCAATAAAGCAATTGATTTAAAAATATTTATTCAACAAATTCTGCCTCTTTTTCAGTTGGGTGAAAAATTAATCCATCCACACAATGCCTGAGTATTCAAGCACTGCATAGGTGGCATGCTGGACTTTACATTCAAACAGCCCCGCTCCTAGTCAGGGAGGGTAAAGGGCTACTACATATGCAGCTGCTGTTCTGGCCATTCCATACTGCCTGGAATGGCTCATGGGGCGAAGCATTCTCAGATGTTCTGCCTCAAGACGGGAGCAACAACTGTGTCTTCTGTATTCTAGTTGTGCAGGATTGTGAGACAAGACTGACATGAAAGGGGATCTGTGACCCTGCCCCCAAACTGACCTCCTGTACTGGTATCACATAGGCTGGTGGGGAATCTAGATCTGCTCCACACACAAGGTGCACTGGCACCCTCTATGCACCCAGTTGTTCCCCATCCCTGCAGTCTTCTGTGTAAGGGTTCAGTATGAACAAAACAAAAACACCACACAGTAGGTTCTTCCAGTCCCAAAGGGCCAGTCACTCATCCCAAGTCAATGGATACTTTGATTTTACTAAAAAACAACATGGTGGCCAATTCTTACACCATAGTTACAGCCAATCCACACCAGTTTTCCTGGGTGGTAAGTAGGGTCTGGAATGCCTAGGGGATTGTCTGTACTCTGTGGTAAACTAGGGAAGTGATCCAAGAGTACCCTTTTATTACTGGCTTGGTGAAATCTAACCATAGAATATACCACCAGTTTGGGGTGTCTTTCCTATTTTCTGGCAGTTTGTCCTGAGTTTGGGCATTCTCCGCTGTGACCCACTCTAGGCATTGTGACAATAACACAATACAAATAAACAATTGGTGGGTTTTACACCAGCCATCTGCATTAGGGTGAATTGTCTGGGGACAGATTGTGAATTTCTCCCTTTCCCCATCTTTATGATATATATTCTATGTGAACTGAAATCTTACCTTGAAGGTGCTTGTTTATCATGGATATTCTTGTTTTTTGAACTATAAAAGTTATGTTAAAATACCTATAAAAACTTGACAGAAGATGAAACAGATCTAAAAACATTCAGTTATATTGGTTGTTAAAGTATTTTAAATCAGCAAAAAACATTTTTTTTAAAGCCATAAAACTTCGAGAACACTTGAGACTTTTCCAACAGTCTGTTTTTATTTCCCATAAAGAAGGGAAAGAGCTGATTTCAGCTGATTAAGGTTTCTCTTCTGAAGGATGCACTGCTCAAAAATATAAACTTGGCTAAAATACCCCAGTAACTAAGGGCCTAATCCAAAGCCCAGTGAATTCAGTGGGAGCCTTTCCAATGACTTCAGTAGATTTTGGATCAGGTCCTAATTGTATAGCCATAGAATAGGCAAAGTTAACCAGTATTAGCCCCTATGTGGAACACACCCTTTTCAATATAATCCCAAAAGGGATGCGATCATAGTCTTACTATTGCCTCCTAGACATACCTGAGCCTGTGGGGCTTCTCGAGAGGTGAGTGCACCTAATTTTTTAGTAGTTCAGTTAACATCTACCTTGGTTATGGTTGCCAAATTTCTAATCACACAAAACTGAATATCCTAGCCCTGCCCCTTCCCTGAGGCCCTGCCCCCACTCAGTACATTCCCCCTCCCTCAGCGGCTAGCTCTCCTTCACCCTCACTCACTTTCACTGGGCTGGGGCAGAAAGTTGGAGCACGGAAGGGGTTGAGGGTTCTAACTGTGGGTACGGGCTCTGGGGCGGGACCAGAAATGAGGAGTGTTGGAGGGGGAGCCAGCCTGGGGTAGGGAGCTGAGGTATACGGAGGGGGTGGGCTCTGGGGTGGGGCTGGGGATAAGTGGTTTGGGATTCAGGAGGGAGTTCAGGCTGGGGGGTGGGGCTGATGGATTTGGAGTGTGGGAGGGGGCTGCAGGTTGAGTCAGGGGGTGGGGGTGTGGAAGGGGGTATGGACTCTGGGCTAGGGGTGCGGGGTCTGGGTTGGGGTTGGGGATGAGGGATTCAGGATGTGGGAGGGGGCTGTGGGCTTGGGCAAGGGATTGGGATTGGGGGGGGTGAGGGCTCAGGCTGAGGATGAGGGTTTTGGGGTGCAGGAGGGGGCTCTGGGTTGGGGGGCTCAGGGCTGCAATGGGGTTTGGGGTGCAAGCTTACCTCGAGCAGCTTGTAGTCAGCGGCGCAGCAGGGCTAAGGCAGGCTCCCTGCCTGTCCTGGCTCCGCGCTGTGCCCTGGAAGCGGCCATAAGGTCCGGCTCCTATGCAGGGGGGCCAGGAGGCTCTGCGTGCTGCTTTTGCCCGCAGGCCCCACCCCTGCAGCTCCCATTGGCTGCAGTTCTTGGCCAATGGGAATGTGGAGCCTGTGCTCAGGGTGGGAACAGCGTGCTGAGCCTCCTAGTTCACCTGCTTAGGAGCTGGACCTGCTGGCTGCTTCCAAGGCACAGAGAGGAGCCAGGACAGGTAGGGATTAACCTGCCTTCACTCTACAGTGCCATTGACCAGACTTCTAATGGCCTGGTCAGCGGTACTGACCGGAGCCACCAGGGTCCTTTTTGAATAGGGTGCTCTGGTCGAAAACCAGACACCTGCCAACCCTAAATTCAGTATGTCCCACCCAGGCTTTACGCTTCCCCAAATAAGTCAAAAGTCTGTGCTCTGACCAAGTCTGGCTTCATGATTTAAGACAGAGAAAGGGTACTTCCTCCCCTCTTTTTCCTGGATTTACCCAGAACGGCACTCTGAAAGAAGCAGCCAGCCCTTTTCATCTGACCTGCTGAGCCCTGATAGTCTTCCAATGGCTGGAAGGAGGTTGAGGCCAAAGTCTTGCTAACTCCACAAGCAGCTGACTCTGGAAGGTCTTTTTAGGCAACTCCTGGAGGTCCAAACTCTCTGCCCATCTTCACTTAAAGGGCCAGTTCCCAGGACTGGGTGGATCAAGACAATACGGTCTCTGGCATGAGGCCACAAATGTCTGGTACGCCCCGTCACCCCTCTCTAGATAGAAAAGTTTAGATCTTCGTAGCACACACAGTAACACGGGAAATCTTGGACTGAAAATTGTTTATTGAATAATGTCACAGAATTCTGCACATCACTTTTATTGATGATAAGGAAGATCTTATCCATGCTAACATCTGCACTTGGCTGGGTTTTAAGTGGGTTAATACATTATGTTCCTGATTAGCCATAAAGATTTCTGAGGCACTTGCTGAAATAGGAGCTTCTATAGTGACTGATTTCCCCTGGACTGTTTGTATTGTTTCACTGCACATCAACTTTGCACACAGTGGTGAAATATAGCACTACAGATCTGTAGCTTCTTTCTCTTCCCTAACTCCTCTGTTACACAGTCACAGTATTTTTATGCTACTCAGAGTCTGCAAGAAATTATTATTTGCTGCTACCTGTTATGGATGGAAAAGTGACTTATAGATTTTGTAGAATTTAAGGCCAAAAGGGGCCACTATGACCTCCTGCATAACACAGGACACAGAATTCTACCCTGTAACCCCTGGAGTAGTACGATATTGTTCTTCTCTACTGCGTCAGAACACTGCTGCAGGGATATCATTGCTTTTTAAGCAGGACCACACAATATTTACATCAGAATTTCCAGCATCATTGTTTTTGATACAGTGGCTGCCCTCTCAGTGGACCAGATTTCAATAGCTCTCACTATGGCATTATTCAAAGAAGGTTTTCCTTGTAATATAGATCTCTGTAAATGGTGGAAATGACTTTCTTGGGGCCAAATGCAACTGCAAAAAACCCTAAAACCCCAACCTCCAAACCCCTCCCTGATATATTGTGTTTGCCAATAAACTGACTAATGTAGGTAATTGTCAAGGTTCCTTCCCCACTCTGAACTTTAGGGTACAGATGTGGGGACCTGCATGGACACTTCTAAGCTTAATTACTAGCTTAGATCTGGTAACACTGCCACCATCCAGAACACTTCCTGTCCCCCCAAAACCTTCCCCTCCCTGGGCAGCCTTGAGAGGCTTTTTCACCAAGTTCCTGGTGAACACCGATCCAACCCCTTGGATCTTAACACAAGGAGAATTTAACCATCCCCCCCTTCTTTCCCCCACCAATTCCTAGTAAGTCCAGATCCAATCCCCTTGGATCTTAAAACAAGGAAGAATCAATCAGATTCTTAAAAAGAAAGCTTTTAATTAAAGGAAGAAAGGTAAAAATCATCTCTGTAAAATCAGGATGGAAAATACTTTACAGGGTAATCAGATTCATATAGCCCAGAGGAATCCCCTCTAGCCTTAGGTTTAAAGTTACAGCAGACAGACGTAAAATCCTCTCAGCAAAAAGGAACATTTACAAGTTGAGAAAACAAAAATAAGACTAACACGCCTTGCCTGGCTGTTACTTACAAGTTTGAAATATGAGAGACTGATTGAGAAAGATTTGAAGAGCCTGGACTGACGTATGGTCCCTCTTAGTCCCAAGAGCGAACAACTCCCAAAACAAAGAGCACAAACAAAAGACTTCTCCCCACCAAGATTTGAAAGTATCTTGTCCCCTTATTGGTCCTCTGATCAGGTCTCAGCCAGGTTTACTGAGCTTCTTAACCCTTTACAGGTAAAAGAGGCATTAACCCTTAACTATCTGTTTATGACAGTAACACTTACTTCTTCTCAAACAGGCAGCTCATTTGGGTGTGTTCAAACTTTGCCTACACGATTGGTAAAGGGACCAAGGGCCACACCTGAGTAGAATAAAAATGAGCAGAATGCAGCCTTCCTCACCTTGAAATTGGAGATCTGGCCAAGTCTCAGATTCATAGATTCCATGACCAGAAGGGACCATTGTGATCATTTAGTCTGACCTCCTGTATAACAGGCCATAGAACTTCCCCAAAATAATTCTTAGAGCAGATCTTTTAGAAAAAACATCCAATTGTGATTTAAAAATTGTCAGTGATGGAGAATCCTCCATGACTTTTAGTAAATTGTTTCACCGGTTAATTACTCTCCCCATCAAAAAGGTGCACTGTATTTCTAGTCTGAATTTGTCTAGCTTCAATTTCCAACCATTGGATGATGTTATACCCTTCTCTGCTTGACTGAAGAGATCATTATTAAATATTTGTTCCCCATGTGACTACTTAGACTGTAACCAAGTCACCCCTTAACTTTCTCTTTGTTAAACAAAATAGATTAAGCTCCTCTAGTTGATCACTATAAGGCAGGTTTTCCAATCCTTTAATTATTCCTGTGGCTCTTCTTTGAACCCTCTCCAATTTATCAACATACTTCTTGAACTGTGGGCATGAGAACTAGACACACTATTCCAGCAGTAGTTGCACTAATGCCAAATACAGAAATAAAATAACCTCTCTACTCCTACTTGAGATTCCCTTATTGATGCATCCCAGGATTGCCTTAGTTTTTTTGATCACAGCATTGCACTGGGAGTGCATGCTCAGCTGATTATCCGCCATGACCCCCAAATCTTTTTTCAAAGTCACTGCTTCCCAGGATCGAGTCCCCCATCTTGTAAGTATGGCCTACAGTCTTTGTTTCCAGTTATATACATTTACATTTAGCTGTATTACAGTGAATATTGTTTGCTTATGCCCAGTTTACCAAGTGATCCAGATCACTCTGAGTCAGTGACCTGTCCTCTTCATTATTGACCACTCCCCCAATTTTTGTGCTATCTGCAAACTTTATCAGCAATGATTTTATATCTTCTTCCAGGTCATTGAGAAAAGTGTTAAATAGCAGGTAGGGTGAAGAACTAGTCCCCACTGGAAACACACCTGCTCAATGACGGTTTCCTGTTTACAATTACATTTTGAGACCTATCAGTTAGCCAGTATTAAATGCACCATCTTGGTTCAAGCAGCCAGGTCACTTGGTTTCAAGATGGAGCATTACATGCAAGGACTAGAAGCATCCATGGTCTTGTCACTGAGCTTCCTGTCCTTTAGAACACTGAGCTCTCTCTGTCCTCTCAGTGATCCTCATCGGCCCTTCTGTGGCATTTGCAGTGCATGAGGCAGAAGGACTCTCCTTCCATGTGACCTTTTTCACTAGCTGTTGCCTGCTTCTTGTAATGGCTCCCTTGAGATCGGGTCCTCCCTGTAAGGTGCCTGCCACAGACTGCTCCCGATGACTCCTTCAAGACTCAATTCCATTTTTCCAAGTAAATGCACATTATTGCAATTTTACTGAAACAGTGAGAAAAATCAAGAACTATAAAGCCCAGCTTGTCTAGGCAAATGCTACAGAAAGTGTTGCTAGGTTGGCCACAAACTTAGCTTGACAATATTGATGTACTTACCTGGGCCTGTAGCCTGGTAGCAGGTTGCCCTTTCCTCTGATTTTTGTCAGTGAGAAACACCACAAAGTCCCACCTCTGTATTCAACTGTAGAGTCACCTTTAACTGTGTTTGGGCCATGGGCCTCCCTTGGCACTCTGGAGTCTGTGTGTACAATGGTATCAGTTTAAACGGCCAATGCCAAATATTTATACATTTTTGAGGACAGCAAGTTAGGACATGCCATTACGGTTAAATCTGATTATGTTCCCATGTGATTTACAATCTCATCATGATTCTGAGGTGTTTTATACCCTCATTATCTCCCAAATATGGCATTTCTAGGTCAGGGGTTGGATCTAAATGGCCAGGCCTCCATAGCAGCAGGAAATGAGAATCAAACAGCTGTGATGAGATAGTGTACAGTTGCTCTCCATAAAGTATTTATAATCACTTGAACTGGGGGAAAGCGTCCGAATAATGTAACCCAATCTGACATGAATATAATATAGCCTGATCTCAAGTTGTTTTCCCAGAGTTCCTTTAAAATTTTTGAATACAATCCATGCATAATCCAGAGAAGAAACAGACCTTGCAGCTGAATGTGAAACCTCACTTTCGAAGCCACATGGTTTTGTTACAGATGATGTGTGCCTCATATAATAGGAGTCAGCTTGTCCCGGTTTTGGTCTCTGCTAGACCTTGTGGTCCTCCTCAGAAAACAAAAGGGAACCCGACTGTGTTCACTCTCTTTGTGCTAAGGGAAGGCAGTCCTTTGGGTGGAAAATGTAGTGTAAATCGCAATCTGTTATGTTCTCAAAAGGGAGTTGAATTTTTTGACATCACGGATCTTTATAGAAGCAATGTGGGGAAACATACATATTATTTACCATAATGCTTTGATTTCTGGAGAAAAACAGGGTTGTGGTTGACAGCTCACACAACCCTTTACAAACACTAAATTAGAAAAATAAAAAAGGAAAGTTAGAGATTCAGGGTTTGAATCAAAACAGTCAGATTGGAATTATTGGCTAATCCTGAGAATCAGTCCAGAATCATTGATAATCACACCCTGGGCTCGTTAGTTGAGTTGAATATTGTTTTAACAGACCTTACAAGAAAACGTTTCATTATGAATGGGGGATAGTTTTGCTTAATTGACGTGAGAAGGTCCTCAAATTATAGTTTTTTTCTGTTTAGATTATTAGATTCCAAGGCTCATCCAACTGCTGTTATCCTTAATGGAAAGGATGATCCATAGCTGGCAAACGGAAGGGTTTTCTTATCTGAAGTGAAGCTTTCAAAATGGAAATATTTAGCCCCCAAATTGTAATACTTTGATTTTGAAATTCCACTGCATCATCTCACAGGAATTATGCTCCTTATTCTCCTCTATGGGCAAGCTACACAGCAGGACTTTATCTCCCATGACATGCTGCGGCCATGCCACTGACTCAATGCACCATCTCCCCTCACCAAAAGGGGAAGACCATGGAGCATCATGGAAGATGTCTTCCAACCAGGGAGGCCTACTCCACAGAGGAGACTGGGAGCATGAATCACCTGAATTACAACTCCCAGGAGGCATCATAGTGACATTTCAGAACTGAAATATTTCTCTCAAACTTTTCTGCTGAAACTTGACATTTTCTCTCTGTGTGTGTGTGTGAAATAAACATCTTCTAACTAGCTCTAAAGTCAAGTATTCAAAGTCTGTGTCAGGACGTAACAAGAAGATAAAACAGTAATATGCAGGAGGGAGTGTGGGAGAAGGAGCTAAGAAAATAAATAGAGTTTAGCAGAAGAATAGTTGTCTCAACTCACCAGTTGCCCAACCAATGCCTGGCAAGCATGATTTCTAGGCATCATGGCAGAGGTGGGCTTTGAGGAGGGATTTAAAGGAGAAGAATATGGTGGCTTTCTGAATTTTACTGGGGCATTTTCCCATGCATGGGGATGATGGAAGTGCTTGTATGAGAGGCAGATTGGCGGGTAAGCAGGACTTAGGTCACTGGCAGAGTGAAGGCTTACCCTGCCATTTAAATCCCATGTGAATGTGGCCAGTTGAGTCCTACAGCATGCATTCACATGCGCATGCTCATTGCACAGGCTGGTTTGCTGCACATAAAACTCCTTCATGATTTTCAGAGATTTGAATATAATAAGCTAGAGCTGAAGTTTGTGAAGCAGCCAACTCAAGCCCAAGACAAATCTCTTGCACCAGCCCTGGCCTCAATTTGAGGTTTCATTCCTCTAAATGGTAGGCCTCTTAGCCTTGGATCAGCTTGTGGGTTTGGCAGCAGATTGGTTTCTCTGCTAGTTTTTGTGTCCTATGACGTTTCTAAGGCCAGGTTCTGGTCAGGCCCTGCTATATTTAGTTAATCAGCATTTCACTTCTGAGGGAGTAAAGCAAGCTCAGCTGTAACTTCCTAAGGATTATTCTGTAGATTTTTTTTTTTTAAAGGAAACTCTCAATCTTCCTAGGAAATAATTTTTGTTTATGTTGTTAAGAAAAGAACTCCATTCTCCCCTGGCTAAAGCAGTAGGAGGAGGTTCCTCGTGTGTGTTTTGATAACAAACAAATGTCTCTACACAAACACCTGTTTATTTTTATATCTTTTTGTTGATTTACACTGCTGCCTGCATGCAAGGTAGAAGTATCTAGTTCAAACAAGGCGACTGTAAATCTAGGCTGGATATCCTGCCATAAATATAGAACTACGCCTCCCGATAAGGCACCATTCAGCAACTATGGGAACAGAACAGGGCAGTAAATTAATGAACTAACACAATCTAGTGGGCAGTTAAATGACAGCTGATGGAAAAGTAGGTTGTTTTCTGTTTCTGGGATGGAACCTCACCTCTTTGCAGAGGCTGAGTGCAATGTCTATGCACAGCTGAACCCGAACATGGGAATCCCGTGTGGCTCACGGTTGAGCTGGTCAGAACATTTTGAATGAAAATTCATTGAGTAGAAGCCAAAATGTTTCACCGAGACGTAAGAAAGAGACGCTCACTCTCTCTCTAGAGCCTGGTGGTTAAGGCACTGGCCAGGGAGATGAGAGAGACCATTTTAAGACCCAGCTCTGCCTTATGGAGAGCAATCTGGGATGAACAACTCTGCTCTACTGTATCTTCCAGGCCAGTGCCCTAATCCACAGGACACGCAGACACTCATCCGATTTTGATCCAACAGCGGACCCTGTGACACAATTCATTGTCCAGTTTGCCAGATGGATAATTTACCTCATCTGCCAATGTCCCATTTAGCAGGTAACATCCAGTGACAGAACTCCAGCCCACCAGTTATTCTTCCAACGTTACCTTCTGGGGTGTTGATTTAATCTGCACTCCTCCACGGTAGAATAAATCAGAGAGATGGGTCCCATCCAGACTCATTTACTTGAACTGCTGCCTGCCTCTCCGCTTACCAGGTACTGAAGGTTTTGCATCAAATGGGAGGGGCCTCTCCACCTTTCCCTGGTTTGGGTTTTAGTGTTTCAGAACAAAAACCTGATGGAAGAGGGGAGAATTTCCCCCCAGTTCTGATAGATGATGGAACATTCCCATTTCACAGATTGCAAATGAATAGCAAGGATGATCCACTATCAGTCGAATGATATAATTTGTCCCAGTATGCACAAGTCAGCACCAATCCTCTCTGCACATGACTTTCCCCCTCAGTGTAAGGTTTTATGCTTTGCAGCTATTCCTTACTATAAGGCCATAGCTCTCTGGCTTTCTCAGCAACTCTGTGGCTGCAGCTGAGGATCCTTGAGAAATAGCATTAATACTTTAGGGGCTAGGCTTAGCCTGCATCGGAGGTAATGGAGAGCCACACTGCTTGCGAGCAGCCAGAGAGACTGTGCCCCATTAAGTGAGAGCAGATTGCCACCCTGATATGCAGCCCCCAAACATTAATGTCTTTTATACTCACAACACCCCTGTGACGCAGGGAAATATTATTCCCATTTTACGGCGAGGGAATTGAAACACAGGGCTTGGCTACACTTGCAAGTTGGAGCACATTAAATCAGACCCAGATGCCCTAACTCCTTAAGTGTCCACACTGGAAAGGCACTTAGAGCGCCTGCACTCCGCGGTTGGAGCGTCCCCTGGTAATCCACCTCCATGAGAAGCATAGAGCTTGCTGTGCCCTGGCTGGAGCACTGTGGTATCAGTGTGGATGACGTGTTGCATTAGTATGCTGTGATTGGCCTCCAGAAATGTCCCATAATCCCTTGAAGGCAAGTGGCCACTCTGGTCATTGTTTTGAACTCAGCTGCAGGCATGGGGATATCCCCTTTCAAAGCTCCGTTTCTGACAGCTGGCATTCTTATCTGCTCCGGGACACAAAGCAAACCGTTACTGTGGAATGCTCCTGCTGCAGAGGCAGGCGTTTGTGAGTGTGTGTGTGTGAGAGAGAGAGGCACGGGGGTGGAGGCTGATGTCGGGGTTCCCCCCGCCGCTGTCTGAACTTACAAGACAGCGTGCTGATACACTCCCTGCCCCCCAAAACACACACAACACACTCCCTGTCAGCAGTGGCGGCTCTAGACATTTCGTTGCCCCAAGCACGGAGTCATGCCGCGGGGGGGTGCACTGCTGGTCGCCGGTCCCGCAGCTCCAGTGGACCTCCTGCAGGTGTGCCTATGGAGGGTCCACCAAAACCGCGGGACCAGAGGACCCTCCACAGGCAAGCCGCCTAAGGCAGCCTGCCTAGCACCCCCTGCGGCATGCCGCCCCAAGCACGCGCTTGGCGTGCTGGGGCCTGGAGCCGCCCCTGCCTGCCAGACTCCACCCCCCCATTTGAAAAGTATGCTCCACCCCCCCACTTGTACACTGGGATAGCTACCACAATGCACTGCTGTCTGTGGCATTGCAAGAGCTGCTAATGTGGCCATGCCAGTGCACTTGCAGCTGACAGTGTGAACACACGGCAGGGCTTTCCCTGCTGCTATCTCTGAGGGCTAACTCCAGCTGCTCTATGTCTGCAGGTGTCGCAATAGCCACAGATTCAGTGACTTGCTCAGGGAGTTTGTGGATGAGCTGGGAATTGCACTCAGGTTTCCCGAGTGCCTGCTATTGTTACTGGGTCGCTCATGATTCTTTGGGCTTTTATGCACAAAGGTTGTTTTTCTGTTGTTTTTTTTAAATGGAGGGGTGGTTTCCTACCCCTCTTCCCAGCAACTGGGTATGCACATGGTTACTCCACCCATACAGGAGACACTCCCTCTCGAAGGAATGGGAGTTTATTGGACTGAGCCCACAGCAGTCACTTCATTTGTGTCCTAAGCCAATCTTCATCTCCCGAGTTGATTGTTAAATGGCCGTGCTACTGTCGTGCCCAGTGAAGTAATCTATTGTGACACCCAACCTCATGTTTTCTCTACAGTGCAGGGTGTGCCCCCGCTGACCTAAATATTTGTGAAGTTACATCCTTGGGGTGGGATGATGGGGGGAAAAGGGGTTATGAACGTCTTTGTTTTTATCCTTTTCTAAAGTAACATATGCTGCTATGAAGCATGACGTCGGCCTGTACGAGTGGGAGGGAGGTTGCACCTTCCACTGAAGCATCTGGTGCTATCAAAGAAAGGACACTGGGCTAGATGGTCCGATCCAATTCTTATGTTTCTAAACTGCTGTTGCCAACCAGCAAGGCTATAAAACTTAGCAGCACTCGGACGTCTGAGGCAAAGCTGTAATTGAAAAAGAGTAACCTTGCAGTAGGCTCAGATGTCAGTTGTATTTTAGAAGTAAATCAACCTAGCTTCATTGAAGTCGAGAGTCCGTCCACTGAAAGCAATGGAGTAGGCTGATTTACACCAGCAAAAGACACGGCCCTTACTGGTAAATTTGGAAAAACATTGAAAAGAATACGAATTTAAAAGTTCATGGCAGGAAATGATACAATTTAATCTCAGGTTTGGATCATGTGTACATAATACCACTGGTACAGCATACATGCATGGATTTTCTTGTGGTGGTTTAGCTGTAATTTCTCTGTTCAGAGGGGTAGAAAATAGATGTGGTCTAAATGTTTGAACATAAGAGTGACCGTAGGGAATTCCTGTGTTCTAATCTTGGCCTGACACCCCTTCATTCTGTGACCGCTGGCAAGTTTTCAGGGCTTAGATTTCAAAAGGGTTCACTAGTTTTGGGTGCCCAGATTTGGGCCTGGTTTTTCTGAGGTGCTGAGCACCCGTAACTCCAGGTGATGTCAATGAACACTGTGAGGGCATGTCATCTTAAGCTGGGCCCTCAAATATTGAGGCCGTCAGGGTAAAGACTGGGAATTTGCAGGTGTAAGAACTCTGGGTATAGACATGGCAGGGCCCCTCCTGTGTGGTCAGCTGGATGCCACTCTTCCCACAACAGTGTGTTGCTTTTCACTGAGCCAGTCTCCATTAGCTCCCCAGGAGGTCCCATGCCCAGTTTGTTTTCCTGGACTGCTCCTGTCCCTTGCCTGAGCCCTCTTTCTTTCTGGGCCTTTTCCTATCTTGTGAGCCACAGTTTGCCAGGGAAACACCACTGGAAGAAGCTTCCTAACCAGCTCTCCTGAGGAGTCTTTCGCCTCCAAAGCATCCTCTGTCCTGGGGCTTCCTGACTGAGACTTTGTAAACCTTTATTACACCCTGCTGCTCCTTGCCTAATTAGTTGCTGCTCAATTAGTTAGGCAATTAACTATCCACAAGTGGATCTGGCTTGGCTAATTCTCCCTAGGGGAATCTGTCACAGGTAGCCTGGATGTCTGACCACATCTGGGGTCAGCCCCCGTGACCCTATTTATAAAAACTTTAAAGATATTATTTGCTTTTTTTCAAATTCACTTATTTTTGCTTTTTTCTGCCTCTGGTTGCTAACACAGTAAGGCAGGGGTGGCCAATCTGAGCCTGAGAAGGAGCCAGAATTTACCAATGGATGTTGCCAAAGAGCCACAATAATACGTCAGCAGCCCCCCGCTGCTCCCAGCGCTTCCCACCTACCGGCAGCCCTACCAATCAGCGCCTCCCTCTCCCTCCCTGCACCTCCTCATCAGCTGTTTCCTGGCGTGCAGGAGGCTCTGGAGGGGAAGGGGAGGAGTGAAGGCGTGGCAGGCTCTGAAAAGGGGGTAGGAAGGGCTGGAGTTGGGGCAGGGCCTGTGGTTGAGCAGTGAGCTCCCCCCGTACACTGGAAAGTTGGCCCCTGTAGCTCCATACCTGGATTTGGTGCCTATACAAGGAGATGCATATTAACTTCTGAAGAGCCTCATGTGGCTCCGGAGCCACAAGTTGGCCACCCCGCAGTAAGGTGTCAATGCTCATACCAAAATATAGTAGTGACCTCTCAAGTACACAACCAGGTCTTCAGCTGGTGCAAATCAGCACTGATCCACTGAAGTCAGTGGAGATATGTTGATAGAAACCATCTGAGGATCGGGCTCTTGGTCACCAGGAATGCATCAAGCAAGACCCGAGAGGATCAGAAAAAAACCAAACTGGTATGGGGTCAGACAGAACCGAAGTTCAGGGGAAAAAATTAACTTAAGCCAATTCAAGAACCAAGAGAGTGAATGGTGGCTAGGCAGAGCAGAGATGAATGCAGATAGTGGAGTGGGGCTTTGTAGTGAGAGCCCCATTACACTTGTGAATTAAGCATGACACAGAAATATCAGCAAAGGTCTGACTCAATTATAGGGAAGCAGAAACCAGTCAATGTATGTTAGTGCTTGGGGTTGCCCCATTATAAGAGATGTGCCATGATGCCATGATGATAGGAGAAAGGTCAAGAGTAGCTGAAGTGACTAAAGATACTAGAGGTGACTGACCCATTAGGGCAGGGGTTCTCAAATGGGGGGTCGGGACCCTTCAGGAGGTCACAAGGTTCTTACATGGAGGGTCACGAACTATCAACCTCCACCTCAAACTCCGCTTTGCCTCCAGCATTTATAATAGTATTAAATATATTAAAAGAGTTTTGAATTTATAAGAAGGGATCACACTCAAAGGTTTTCTATGTGACAGGGGTCACCAGAATTTTGAGAACCAGTGCATTAGGGACACAGAGCACTCCTGTGAGTAGAAGCACACAGACTTTTCCTTTGACCTGCACTCAAAAGTATCATCTCTGAATTAGAGTAAGCCATTAACGGAGATCTTCCACCTTCTTGCTTTTCTCCTATCCAGTCTGCTCCAGTTGTATATGTAGCATATAGGAGAACAAATTGTGCTGTGCTGTTTGGCCCCAGTCTGTTCCGTGAGGCCAACTGCTTTGTACCACGCTTTGACTCACCTTCCGTTTGTTTTAACCTCTTAGATATGACTGCCAATTCAGGGCCGCATTGTGCCCTTGGATCACCCATGCAACCAGTGGGAATTATGCATGTGGACTGAGATCACCAGATGGCCCTACCCTCAGCCATTGAACTTTTCCACCAGATAAACGAGAGATAAAAGATGTGGGGATTGTAAGAAGCCTGAGAATACGACAGTGTTCTTGTATCCAGACTAGGTGTGTCAGCGATAAAGGGATATTAGTTGTCCCTTGCACTCAGTGTCCGTAACTTCCTTGTATTGTCCAATATTAGGAGTCTCCCCCCACTCACTAAAAATAGCTTTTTGTTTGTAAGTTCACTTTGCATTCAAGCTTCCTCTGCAGGTTTTCTCAAGAGGTTCCTTGATGTCTTTAAATTTAGTTTGTCCACAGGAACAAAAGGCTACAAAATTCTTGCTGCACAGAGATGGAGATATTTTCACTTAAAGAGGTTTTTTTAAAAATCTGTTTTTATGATTAGTTCAGGTTTAATTAATGAGAGTAAACAACTCATGCAACCTTTGACTCATTTACCCAATAATAACAACCAGGGAATGCATTGTCTTCCTTGGATCTCAGAAAGCTGTTAGCAAAGCACTGGGCAACAAAAATACTGTGTCGTTGTTAGATTATTTTTAAGAACAACAATAATTGTGCTGCTTGGCTCCTCCCCTTGGCAGGTATTATCTGTACCAGATGTGCTCTTGAGAGAAGGGAAATATTCAGAATGAGAAAGATATTTTTTTCTGATCTGCTTTATAAACGTTTTAAATCTTGCCATGTAGAACCCTGATAATTATCTGGTTATTTTGATAAAGCTATGAATGTGTTACTGTTTGTACGATGGACCCTGCAGACTGAGAGGGACAGCTGCTGTAAATGGCATAGCTTCATTGATTTAAGTAGACTCAATGAAGCTCTGCTGATTTGTGCTGGTTGAGGATCTATCTCAGTGAATGTGTATTATGTGCGTGTGTTTATCTATGTCTGTCTATTAGAATTCATTTCATGGGCTGATTGTTAAAAGCTAGCATTCGGAGGCTGGAGTAGCAGGCATACAGTAAGTATTTATACCATTAGCAGTTAAGACAACATTTCAAATGTTTCCAAGCCTTTGATCTTAGATTCTTTTAAAATATTTCCTCTGACAATTTATTTTATCATGATCAAATGCGGTCTCATAGCAGGTTTACAATGCTGAACCGATCCATAATACTGATGACTCAGGCCTTATCCAGCAGGATCCCAAAGCACTTTACAAATCAGGAGTCTAATCCTGCATCTCACAGCAAGGAGCCGAATCCTCCTTTTCTCACTATCACTAGCGGCCTTACACTGAAATGCAGCCATTTTGGGTGTGTAACATAGCATCTTTCATAGTGCATATAACACTACATAACAGGTGTTTAAGACAGGAAGTAAAGAATGTTTTAAACACCAAGGGACATATTCTAGGTAGGGAGAAATTAATAACCCAGAAAGGCAATTAGCATGAGCAAAGAGATTGATCCATTATTATTGTAAAAATGCCATGGGATCTTTTACGATGTTTAAATGTGATTTTTAAAGGTATGTATTTTCAAATCAATACTTTAGCCGTGTGACTTGTAGTAATGTGAATGCAAGTTGCACGGCTAAATCTGTCTCACCATTTGAGAATGTGTCCTAAAGTTGTTATTGCTTCACCATGGCTCATAGCTGTAGGAAGGATCACATTTGGTTGCCTTAGCAGTATATGTTATACATTGAAACAAGACTTCCTCTGGAAAGGTCAGGGCACTGAGTCACGCAGCAAGCATACTCAACAAGTAGGCATATTACTTACGAAATGTTAAAGCCCCTATGTGTGAGAATATTTTTGAAGCCAGCAACTGAATTTATGTGGTGTTAGTAATGGGCAGATAGATTTTCCACAAGCAACAACTGTAATAAAATCAGATTACAACTGAAACAAAATGCTCAATTAAACCATAGTAAATAAATAAAAATGAGGTGGTGGTGGACTCCCCACCTAAATTGGATTCATTTAAAGAAACGCTTGATGCCAAAAGTATGCTGGAGGCAGTTGTTAAAGATGGCTCCAGAATGTCATCCCTGAGTCACCAATTAAACAAATTACTGGCCCTCAGAGGGAATGAATGCCCCTTGAATTCACACAGAGGAACTGCTCTTCTATTTTCTTTCTCTTGATTATTTGTTTTTCCCATTATCCAGGTACAGCTTCATTTTTTTTAGCAGTCATCGAGGGATATTTGGAAATGCAAAGAGCCCCGTGCTGTTAGGACTAGTCTGTATACAGAAAGGGGGTGGTCCAATGCCCATTGAGATCAACAGGACTCCTTCCCAGTGGCATTGAATTGAGTGCCTGGAAGTGCTTGCTGAGCCCAAAGTTTTGAGGCCAAATTGAGGTGTTTTACACCAGTTAATCACAGAGGGAAGGATATCAAATCTACTGCTCTTTATAAATGCCTTTGTGAGTGGATTTCTAATCCAGCAGGTATCTGTTGCCTTTGATCATGTGCCCTTTGCGATAGACATACTAACCGAATACCATTTCACCCTTGGTTAAGATAATCAGGCTCCAGGTCAGTACAAAGTTGACATCAACTAAGCACATATTTAAGTTCTTTGCTGAATATAGATGGACTTCGGCACGTGCTTAGATGTTTTGCTGAATTGGGACCGCAATTTGCATGAGCTAAAGGTTAGAGGTTAGAACACTAACTCTATCTGTGACCTTGAGCATGTCATTTAATCTCCCCAGGCCTCAGGTGCACGTTTGTAAAATGTATACAATATTTGCCCTCTGTGCCTTACAGATGGTGCTTAGAGGCTTAGGACCTGTGTGACCTTTCACTCCATATTCTTTGTGAAAATATGCTTATGATATGAATATGACACAATTGAGATGTACTTTATGCAATATGGGTCTTGTGGGATCTCATTGGAAAGGTTATAATTTACTGAATGTGATTATCCAGTTTGTATGCCTGTATCATTTCTGCATCTGAAGTTAGGAATATTGATTATGTATCTGTATTTCAATGATGCTACTTTGGGTGACACTCACTGCTAACACTTCACGTACAACAATGGACAAGTCGGACAGGGCAGATGGCCCATCAGCGAGGACAATGGACTGTGAAAAGGCTTGGCCTTCTTGCAGACTCTTCACACTGCCACTGACTCATGGACGTTGTGATACTACAGAGTCAGGTGGTCTTGTCACCTGATACTAAACATGACCTGGGACTTCTTGTAACTTTCCCCTGGAAGGGAAGGAGGAAGGCAGTTTTGGGAAACAAGGGATTCCTGCCTTATGTAAATCCTAGTGGGGAGGAAGGCAAATGGGACTCCTCCTTTCCAAGGCCTGTCTGCCCAAGAAGAAAGACAGCTAAAGCCACCTGAAGGGAAGGCAAGCAGGGAGTCCAGACTGAGACAGGGGTCCATTCTGAAAAGGAATATAACTGGAACTCTGAACCACAGAAACTTTGCAATCTGCCTAAAATAACATCTAGGGTGAGAATTTACATTTTGTGACCCGTTCCTTAAGTATATTGAGCTTAGCTTGTGTCTTTTGTTTTATTTGGTTGGTAATCTGCTTTGTTCTGTCTGTTCTCTTATTCACTTAAAATTCACCTTTTGTAGTTAATAAACGTATTTTGCGTTTATAATATAAGCCAGTTTATGTCATTTCTAACTGGCAGGGGAGAAGTTGTGCATATCTCCCTCCATGTTGAGGGAGGGGGTAAATTTCATAAAACCTCTGGGTTTGTCCCCTTAAAGAGAGTGGGCACCAGAGTGTTGGGGGGCGCCCCTAAGGCTGAATCTTCCCAGAGTGGATCCCTGTCTCTGTGCAGCTGGGCGTTGCCCTGCCTGTGTGCTTGATTGAAAGAGGCTTGTGAGCCTAACCCAGCAAAGGCAGGTAAAGGGGAGCCAGGCTGGCAGAATAGGCTGACTCAGTGGCATCATCACAGTACATCAGGTGACCCCCCCTAAAGAGTTCAAACCCATCACAACCTGAATGAGAGTTTTCCCACTGCAGTCAATGGGAGCAGGGCTTTAGTGAAGTGTCTTGAGCAGAGCTGTTTGGGAAGTCTCACTGCAAAATGCTGAAACCAAACCTTTTCCTGAGAAGAAAGGGCCAGTTTTGAGAAATTTCCTGATTTGAAAATTTTGTTGAAAAGAAAAGTTTCAGAGTTGGTTGAAGTGTCCCATTTTGATATTTTCAAAACAAAGGTTCAGTTTTGATTGGAAACTATTTTTTGTTTTAAAATTTGGGTTCACTTTCATAAAAAATGGTAAAAATGAATAAATAAGAGATGAAAATCAAAGAGAAATGTTTTTAAATGAAAAGGTTTCAATTGACCTGATCCAAAAAAATAAAAATGTGGATTATTGATTCACGAACATTTTTGAGATTTCAGTCTTTCATACTGATTTGGGATGGGGAAACTTTTCCCCATCTCAAATTCTCCTGGGGTGGGAACATCATTTCCCATCTAGCTCTTATCTTGAGAGCCGTACTCGAGGGGCACAAAGCAGAGTGCAAAGTTTGTTATTTTTAAAAAAGTTTTCCAATTTCGCCCTGGGTGTCCCACCTTACAGAGATTAATCAGCAATCTCATTCCCTGTGTGCCACTTGTTTTCCCCAGCCCACTACCCAGCCACCTTGTATTTCTGGTTGTAGGAGAGAGAGCACACAGCTCAGAGTGTTGTTTCAGCTCGTTGGACCTCTCCCCAGTACACAGCCCTCATCTCTTCTTATCAGGCCTCTTCGTTGGGAAGCAGCACCTGGTTTTGATCAAACTTTCTGGTTTGAGGTTGCTGCAGCAAACACAGAAAAGTCTCAGATGTATGCAGACAGAGCCTGCATGTACCCAGCTGTCTCATGAAATCTCCAGAAATCCTCTAATTACCAGAGCATAAATAAATGCATAAAAATAATAGAACATTTACTAACAGAAGCTGAGCCTTTGTGTGGAAAATGAAACCACCCATGCAGGGAACCTTGAGAACTTAGACATGCTTGAATTAGGCCAGACATTTCCTTGTGGTATATTTTTTCCAGAGAGCCACAACTCCTCACTGTGTAACCTGAGTGACATTTGCCAACTGAAGTGATTATTTCCTCTGGAGGAATTCACTTACTTTCTTTTAAAGTTCCATGTATATTATTTTCTTCCCCACTCCATATGCTGGCACATGCTAACAATTAAATAAATGCATAGCTGTGAAGCCTTTCTATGCAGAAAATGACTGTTCCTTGTGATTATATAACTTATCGTAAAACATTCAGCGGCTGTATGTGTTTGGCCTGGGGGGAGGAAGGGGAATCTCCATTGGAATGACAGAGATCTTGGCTTTTGGAGCTGTATGGACTTCATCCAACACCCACTGAAGTCTATGGCTATTGGATCAGACCCTCTTGTGTATTAATACGTGTTACATTTCCAAAACCTTCGGAGGAAAAAGAACACTGCTGTTTGATCCAGCAGCGATAATGGTTTAGGTCACACAGACCATCCCAGGAAAGTGAGATGAACTCACATTTTTTTCCAGTGATGATGGTGATATAATGATCTGGTAAACAAAGTATTTCATCTTTCCTTCATTCTCTTCCAGATGCCTGTTTGGTCATTTTTGCCAGCAAGCTGACTTTTTTTTGGCAAGCAGCTGAGAATTCCTGACTTGCTGAATGCTCTTTCTTGTGTACATCAGGGAGAAAAAATCCTCTCTAGCATATCAAACAGGAGTAAATACTTATCGAAATGTGATATGGTTTTGTTTTCATACCATTCATTTTTGGTTGATGATACACAGAGGCAAAAAATAGGCATTAGGCACCCTTGCTATTCCTTTTGACCAATCATAACAAAGGGATATGCTGAATAGATGGTACCCTAAATGAATCTGCTCCTGGTAGTAATGAAGCTTTCAGGTCTCCTTGTAGCAGCCTGGGAAAACAGATGTGTTGCAGGCTGGATACAAATGTTGTTTATTTTTTTAATTTGGAAATCAGATGTAAAATTGCCTGAATCAAAATGACTGGGCGGAACATGCAGAAACTTTGGGGTGTTTGAAATCTGGATCTAAAGGTGGCTACTCGAGCCCATCTCTGAACAAAATTCTTCTTCTTTATTTTGTATAATTGTTGATGAATGTGTTTGGGACCAAGGCACCATCCCTGTGTGAGCCTAACCAAAGACTCCTACTGAGAGGGCTGGTCCCTCCTTCAGGCAGTGATGTAAATGTCAGAGCAGCAGGGGTGAGATGTGGTAATAGGTTCCCCCCACTCAGGACAGTCCACTGCCTTGTTTTCCCATTCCCTTACTCAGTGTTTGCAGAATATGCCTGGGATAAAGTGATTCAGCACAGATAGACAGAGACTGACTCAGAAATAGCAGCCACTGCTCAGGAAAGGGCTCCAACTTCTTGGAATCTAACTTTAATCTCTTCCAGTTACAGCTTTATTTCACTTTCAATTTTTGAGACGTTTGCGCGTGAGTGAGTGAGCGTGTGCAGCATCTAGGCATGGGTAAGAAATGGCTAGGGGAGCTTTGGAACTAGGCAGATTTTAGTCATCATCATTTATGGGTCCTATTCATTTGTGTTTCGTTTAATCCAATTTTTTTCACAACTTTCTGACATAACAGTTAAAAAGAAACCAGGAGGTTTGGGGAAGAGAAAAACCTCCAGAAAATGGAACATTTTCAATTTGATTCTTTTAGATTATAACTCAGATGAACATTTTAAAGTCTTGAATTGTTTCATTGTCAATTTAAGAAAATCAGAAAATGTTAACAACAGGAAAAATGTATCAGTGGGGTAGCCATGTTAGTCTGGATCTGTAAAAGCAGCGAAGAGTCCCGTGGGACCTTATAGACTAATAGACATATTGGAGCATGAGCCAATATTCACTTCGTCAGATGCATCCGACAAAGTGGGTATTCACCCACGAAAGCTCATGCTCCAATACGTCTGTTAGTTTATAAGGTGCCACAGGACTCTTCACTACTAATAGGAAAAATGTTCTTGAAAATTTGGCTATTGTTCACAAAGGCATTCTTTGTTGGGGGGAAACATTGACAACATGTCCAATCAGCTCTAATAATAATCTCCTGGCCACAAATGAAAAGGAGATGGGGGGAAATCTCCAAAATGTTGCTCTTTGAAGTGAGTAGAGGCCTTAGATTTTCCCTTCCACTGTAGGAATTATGAAACAATTAAGGGGTATTACTAGATTAATGGGATGAAATGTAGTAATGGGGGGGGGGGAAGGGAGAAATCTGTAAAAAAGATCCTAATGCTGAAATATTCTACAACGTGAAATGGTCCCTCATGGGAAGTAATGGAAGCTCCATCACTTGGGTCATTTAAAACCAGGCTACGTAAACTGGTAGAAAATATATCGCAGGGAACTGTTGTAGTTTGGTTCCCCTATGGGAGGGACAAGATGATCTAATGTATCTTTTCCATCTCTAATTTCTATGCTTCAATCAATTTAGGCAAACCTTGAAATAACCTACAGCTTGCCTGTTTCTTCCTTTCTTTCTATCCCGGGAGAGAGGTTGAGCTGACGGTTTGTTGCCTAATGTTTCAGATTTTTTTTTTCTGCTGTAACCAAGCTGATGCATGTGGTAGGGATAGTAGCTCCATGATAGGAGAGGAACAATGCATTGTACATAGTCTGGGTGCACGGCTCATCCCTGCTCTTGAGCAAGTCTTTCCAATATCTCTACCTCCTGGCTCTCCTTTTCTGTTGGGGCTACCAGCTCCTGGCCAGGAGAAACAGAGATATATTCATGGTGCCCTTTGAAACACAGCTTTTTGCTCATTGCAAGCCCTCAGTGGCTTTGCACTGCTTCTTCCTTTATATTAACACTTTTTGTGGGGCGTCTGTATGTGGTGGGGGAGGGTACCACCCTTAGACAATGGAACTCTGAGCGAAACTGGCCTCAGGCCCAAGTTAGAATTTCTTGATTTCCATGTGTTTTTATTCCCCTTATTTGAAATCCTCTCCCACGACACCCAAGGAAACTGATGTCACATGAGGATGGGTGGCAGTGGCTGCTGCTTGACTCGTTCCCACCTCAGGAGGAAGGAAATCCACTATGTCAGTGTTGTTTATCAGTTGGCCTCAAGAGAGCTAAACGTAAAAGCACTGTGACTTTCAGAGAGCTATGATCCCTCCTCCACCCACTGCTAAATGTGTTTTCATTGTTAAGATGGCTGACTTGAGATGGCTCATTGATTACGGTGTCAGAGATCTGAAGCCTCGCTCCTTAATTGCTTTTATACCATGCTCATGAAATTTACTGTGCAGAAGCTCTCAGCGTCACGTGGGCTAGCTCTGGGCATTTAAAACACCCTGAGAGTCCTTTGTTCAAATGGCTAATGCTGTAAGAGGTGCATTGAGAACAGGCCCACTTTCCTTTGCAAGGAAGAAAAGGCAGGGCTCTTGGGAACATTTTCCCACGATGCAGTTGCAAAAATCAGATCGGAGAAGCAGCTGTCACTTGCTGCACGTTTGAATTCCACCCTGTTACACAGAGGGCTGGCTACACCCTACTCTGTGTTGTATGGACATACTTGTAGAGAACCTCCAACCTTTGCAGCAGCATGGGCAGAATAGTTGCATCAGACTGAAGAAAGTAGCGTGAGAGAGAGAGAGATGGCTACCACTCTTCATCCTTGAGAATGATCAGGTCTCTCCTTGGCTACTGTTTATGCTACAGTGTGGGGGGTATCCTGCTTTGTTCCAAAGGATCAGTAGCATGTACCCCACTACATGCTCTCCTATCCTGAGTTGAGCTGGCAAGGTGGGTTTGATAGCCAGCTGCTGCAGTAGGCAAGAGCAGAATGTTGGGTCTGATCCAAAGTCTTTCAAAGTCTGTGTGAGAGTTTCCACTGACTTCAGTGTGCTTTGGGTCAGGCCCAGAGCCCAGAGCAATTTCTGTACTTTATCATAGCAAGAGCCCTATGGCTGTGGCTTTTCTCGGACACATTGTTTTACTCACTGAGGTAGCCCAAAAGATGGACGTCCAACAGATATGCGCTACTTGGTGTGTCAGCATCCTGAGCAAAACAACCCAATGCTTCTCTCCCACCAGCCTCGACTGAGTCCACACGTCCCCTTCGGAACCGAGAGGAAAGGAGTGATGGAAGCCATTTGAGTTTCTTTTACTCCGTCCCTCCAGCTGTCCTCACTGATCACTCTTTCTATTCAGCTGGCAGTCAGGCTCAGGAGCAGCCTTGATCCAGTACTGAGTCCCTAGTGAGTGTATTCTGAGAGCAGGTTGTATTCCTGAGGTGAAGAACAGTTGTGTGGCAAAAGTTCAACCCTTCGGGCATTGTCTCCACTAGAAAGGCTTTGCCAGCATAGCTATAAACTATAATAGTGCAAGCTATGTTGCCAAAAGGACTTTTGAGGTGGGATAATTGTGCCAGCGCAGAGGCTTTTGCTAGCACTACTACGTTGGTTTAGACCAGGTGTAGAAAGCAAGAGGTCTGATTCTCTTTCCCTTGCACTGCATGTACTTGTCTATGTAAGTACACAATGGGGGCAAAATGTGACTCTTCTGGTTTATTAACATTTTACATCCACTTTGCACTGGTGTAAAAGGTGCAGGGTGATGGCAAAGAAAATGATTGGACCTGATCTTAAATATAGACATTTATGTATTTCAGGCAATAGTTATGGGAAGATAGGGCAGTTGTGCACACAGAATATACTTGAGATTTTCCATGTGAATGATGGAAATAGATTCACAGAATATACCTGAGTTTATGCAGGCAAATAAAGGAAATAATGGAAACAGAATAAACTATTTTTACTTATGTCAAAACTTGGCTTCAGGAGTTTTGTTACAATTTGCTAATTAATATAACATTTGAAGATAAAGGGAATACATAAATCAGGACCTATCAAATGATTAATATTATGAGAGGATACCAAGAAAATATTAATCATGATTAAAAAAAATTAATTGCGATTAATGGTGCGATTAAACAATAATAGAATACCTTTTATTTAAATAGTTTTGGATATTTTCTACATTTTCAGATATATTGATTTTAATTACAATGTGTACGGTGCTCACTTTATATTCACTTTTGATTACCAATATTTGCACTGTAAAAAAAATAGTATATTTCAATTCACCTAATACAAGTACTGTAGTGCAATCTCTTTATCAAGAACATTGAACTTACAAATGTAGAATTATGTACAAAAAACCCCTGCATTCAAAAATAAAACAATGGAAAACTTTAGCGCCTACAAGTCCATTCAGTCCTACTTCTTGTTCAGCCAAACTCTCAGAAAAAGAAGTTTGGTTACAATTTGCAGGAGACAATGCTGCCTGATTCTTGTTTACTATATCACCTGAAAGTGAGAACAGGCGTTCACATGGGACTGTTGTAGCCGGCATCGCAAGTTATTTAGGTGCCAGATGCACTAAAGATTCATGTGTCTCTTCATGCTTCAACTACCATTCCAGAGGACATGTGTCCATGCTGATAATGGACTGACGCATGTTCATCATCTGAGTAAGATGTCACCAGCAGAAGGTTGATTTTCTTTTTTGGTGGTTCAGGATCTGCAGTTTCCACATCGGAGTGTTGCTCTTTTAAGACTTCTGAAAGGATGCTCCACACCTCATCCTGTTCAGATTTTGGAAGGCACTTCAGATTCTTAAACCGTGGGTTGAGTGATGTAGCTATCTTTAGAAATCTCACATTTGCATTTGTACCATCTTTGTGCTTTGTCAAATCTGCAATGAAAGTGTTCTTAAAATGAACATGTGCAGGGTCAGTATCCGAGACTGCTATAACATTAAATATATTTCAGAATGCGGGTAAAACAGAGCCGTAGATATACAACTCTCCCCCAAGGAGTTCAGTCACAAAATTAATTAATGCATTATTTTTTTAATGAGCATCATCAGCATGGAAGCATGTCCTCTGGAATGGTGGCTGAAGCACAAAGGGACATATAAATGTTTACAGTATCTGGCACCTAAATACCCTGTAATGCTGGCTACAAAAGTGCCATGCGAATGCCTGTTCTCACTTTCAGGTGACATTGTAAATAAGAAGCTGCCAGCATTATCTCTGATAAATGTAAACAAGCTTGTTTGTGTTAGCGATTGGCTGAACAAGAAGTAGGACTGAGTGGACTTGTAGGCTCTAAAGTTTTACATTGTTTTGTTTTTGAGTGCAACAAAAACATTTACATTTGTTAGTTGCACTTACACGATAAAGAGATTGCACTACAGTACTTGTATGAGGCGAATTGAAAAATACTATTTCATTTACCATTTTTAGAGTCCAAATATTAGCAATAAAATAATAATATAAAGTGAGCACTGTCAACTTTGTATACTGTGCTGTAATTGAAATCAATATATTTAAAAATGTAGAAGAAATGCAAAAATATTAAATAAATTTCAATTTGTATTTTATTGTTGAACAGTGCAATTAAAACTGCAATTAATCACAATTAATTTTTTATTTATGATTAATTGTTTTCAGCTAATCACATAAGTTAACTGCAATCAATGAACGACCCAGGAGGATACAAATTATTTATTTCACTTCTACATCATCTTTCATTCTGGAAGAACAAAGATAATTGTATAATTGCTGAAGGGGAGACACATCTGAGGTGAAACACAGTAGTGGATGGTAAGAGTACACAACAGTTCAAGACAGGATATGAAGAATACCATACCTCAGTTGAAAATGCAATATTTAGGATATAATTACCCAGGCGATAATTTGTCCAGGACATCAGGGTTCATACTTCTCTTGCAGAAAGTGGCATTAATGATTATAAGTGGTCACGACCTCGGTTTTCAGTTGCATCTGAAAGATGGCATATAAACTGCAGTATTTAAAGTCTGTGGGGAACAGATGTCAGGGTTCACTTCCATTGTAGATCTCTGGAAACTACTTTGTTAGAAAATCCTTGGTCACTTGCATGATTTGTAGTTGCCACAGGGACAGTGCAAATAAAATTTCTGGTCTAAAACAAAGGGTCTCAACCATTTCATAGTGTGCCCCACATCTTAACAGAACAGTTGTCTTATGAATGCCTCCCCTCTCATTCATGACTGTGCAGACTGCTTCTTTTTCCATCTACCAGTTCACAGCATACTTCTGACACCCACAGCAATTGCACGCATGGAAGGAAGTAGCATCCACTCTATTTTTCAATGTCTCTTAATGCAACTCAGCAGCTGGAATCAAGGCGAAGAGCCAGCCCCCTATGATCAGTCAGCTCTGCAAAAACCATCAGCAAGTGTGCCATAGACCATCAGTCATCTACAGACCACAGTTTCAGAACTTCTAGCCTCAGAGCTATTGCCTGGTTTTAACTAACTTTGAAACTGAATGGTGAACTCTTGTGTACTGGGACAGTTAGAAAGAGATTATTTTGATAGCTTGCTACTGTAAGTAAAAAGCTTATTTTTTTTCTTGAGGAATAGTTTGTCTAACTAAATTATAGTTGGCTTGCGTATTTATGTTAAACACTACCTCATTCTGCGATATTGCATTGAGACCTGGGGTCAAGTGCCTCCCCGTTAGTTGTGATATTAATCGTGGAAGTCTAACGAAATCCTTCACCAAAGATCAATTTAGTGCATCTCCTTTGTCTTGGACGAAGATAGAATGGAACTGCAACATCTGTTTTTTTGTTTTGTTTTGTTTTTGATGGGTTCGTACTTTTCCATGGTTGGTTTTCTCTGGCAGCTGTACACAGCCTATGAAGTTTTTATCAGGAGTACCTCTGACACACCACAAAATAATGATGCTCAGCACTTTTATGGCCTTTGCATTTTCAAAGTTCCTGTGCAAACATTACTTAGCACCCCCCTGTGAGATAGTGTGGGCAAGTCATGGGGAGAAAAAACCTAGGTTTTAAAGGGCTCTTTAATTTAGTAGAGAATGGTTTAACAAACACCAGTGGCTGGAAACTGAAGCCTAGAGCAGGCTAAATGGTCTTTTCTGGCCTTAAACTCCACTAAGTAAACAATAACTTCTCTGCCTCCTTTTTCCCTTAGATAAAACTGGGTTAATTTGCCCAGGGCAACACAGCAAATCAATGGCAGAGTCAAGATTATAACCCAGGATCTACTGGCTCCCAGTCCCAAGCTCAGTTCACGAGGGTCCAGATCCTGAATAGCACCGAGAGCCTCTTGTGTGGTGCTAAATGCTCCCGTTTAAGTCAGTGGTAATTAAGGGACCTCAACCACTCATTAAGGCCCCCTCAGCATCTTGCACTGCGGGCCCAAGATGATGCTCTCTTTCTGAAAGCCACCCTGAATTTTCACACACAGAACTGCTGAGCCTCCTCCAAGCCCCACTTGCATGACACGACTTTCACAACTGGGGGCAGGATTGTCCCTTTGGGCACAGCCCTGTGCAGGCTGTGTAAACTACCCCAGCCCAAGAGGCATTGTGACTCTCACACACTTCTTCTGCTTCCTCTAGCCTCCTAGGGGCAGTAATTTACTGCAGACCCGTACCAGCACTCTCCTCACATCACACTGCTTCAGCTGCTCTGGCCAGCGAGTATACATCCAGTCTGATTATTACTCCCTGTCTGATCCAGGAAGGGAGTAAGCAGGTAAATAGTCCCATTTACTCTTATGCTCCAGGACCCAAGCTAACTTTTATAGGGGAGGAAAAGGGGGTTCTTATTCCCTCAGGAACTCCCATGCCTAGGCATAGACATCTGAGCCAAAATCCAGCTCAAATACTTTAAAACTCCAAATCCCTTCTGTAATGGGGTCAACTACTCACTGCTCAGAGGTGCTTCCTCTTGGCTTATCTGGGGAATTAGCTCACCGCTGTCCACACCCCATCCTGTGCTTGCTAATCCTGGTGCCCCCTGGCTTGGCTGTGGCCTTTCTCTTGCTGGTCAGGAGCCGCAGCTCCTCTTCTTTATGGCTTAGCCCTCAAGCCACATCATCATCATCCTTCCCTTCTGGGGTTTCATCAGAGTCTCTTTCCACAGAGTCCCAGGCAGCCTCCATATCCACTGCGCTGACCGCTCTGCTCCTGCAGTGACTGGTAGGGGAACCCAGACCTCCCCTCTACTCTGGGTTCCAGGCTAAGGTCCCCAGAATCAGCAGTTCAGGTCTTTATTCCCTCAGACTTTACTGCTCCTGCTCTGGACTGCGTCCTACTGTGCCTTTCTCAGGTGCCTACACTTTCCCTTGTATCAGGAAGGGTGGCTGCAGGCTCCCCACACTGCAGCCCCCCTCTAACCTCAACGCTGAGGCTTTATAGAAGGCCCCTCCTGTTCCTGCCCAGGTGAGCTTCATCCTCACTAACATTGCCCCTTAGCTTCCCAGAAGGTGCAGCCTAAGGCTAATTGGCCTCTCTTGCAAACCTTAACCCTTCAGTGCTGGTGTGAGGTGAACACGCCATCACACCTCTCCATGCCAATGGCTCAAGTTTCACTTCCTGTGTGCTTGGGGTATCATAAGCAGACTGGGTATTTCTGGGTATTACAGCAGCACTCAAACCAGGATCAGGACACCATTGTGGAGGGTGAGGGGCAAACACCTAAGATGACATGGGCCCTGTCCTAAAGAACTTACAATCTAAGTGTCTCTGCTCAAACACTAGGGGCTGCTCACGCAGGTCCGATTACAAGATAGTGGCTGCATCTAAGTCAAGGTGCCACAAATAAATGTAACTCACATTAAGAAGAATGAAGGGAGAGATGTTGAGGGCAACAGTGATTCCACAGGCAAACCATGGTCCTGATTCAGCAAAGCAATTAAGCACGTGCTTTAAGTTAAACAGGTGCTTAAGTGCTTGGCTGAATCAGGGTCTTTTTGCCCGGCCTTGAAGTTCCTGAATCATTTCAGAGTTTATTTTTAAATATAAATGAATGACTAGATAAATATCATCAGTTCCCTAGTAACCCATAGAAGCTTTCAAGAAAAACAGAGCAGGCAAATCCTGAATTTCTTATGTAGCTAAAACAGCCAGACCTCTTTTATACATGATACAGGATTAAAAATGGGCAGAAACCCTTTTTAACTTTGCAGGTCACATTTTAATAAAAGCAATTTACAAACAAAATCAGTAGTTTAAGTTAATAGAACAAACTCAAAATGTAAGATGTTATCTATATTACACTCCAAAAATACAGATTTCATCCCTTTATAAACATACTTGATAATTGCAATTGCTTTGCTATGCCTAAAACCATAGGTAGCTCTCAGCCACCACTAATAATTAATCCACAGCAATGAAATATGCTTTTTATAGGAGCTGTGATATGGCAAAATGTATGGGATATGTCAATGCACAGAGATATGGGATATGGCAATGCACAGAGATATGGAGATCCTTTCTTCATTTGGGACGCACAGTAAATGTGGTCAGGTAAAAAAAATCTGATTGATACCTGACATACAGTAGATGTGTCTGTGCATAAACCAGCTTGACATTAATGTGGTGAAAAAGCGATTTACAGCACAGGAGCATCAGGGTATTATTAGGCCACATGTTACAGCTCCTCAGCATAATAATGTATGATCAGTGAAAGCTGCATACCTGGGATAAGCGGTAAGCACTGCTAACTGTCAGAGATCTGGGAAGAGATTAAGCTTGCACTGAAGTTTTCCAGCTATGTTTGGGATATTCTAGTTCATTTGGTTACTGTGCTGTGGTTTACTGTTAAACAACTGCCATGCTTTACTCCAGAGGAGGCTGCATTTCAGCGACAGATGAAGCAAATGTCATCTATGGGTTTGTCCCAGGATATCAGATACTGGGCCTGACCCTGCAAACATTTAGGCACACGTTCACCTCTTACATGAATAAAATTACTCCTGTCTGCATATCAGGTCCAATATTTATAACCTTCCTTGGGATCCTGTAGGATGAAAGCTCTGCCTAAAGATAAGACATTATTAAGTAGATTTCATTTTCATGCCATTGGTATTAATGGAAAAAAATAAAAGACAGAGATTTTTTGTTTAGAAATGTGGCTGTATCCAAAACTCTGTATCTGAACACCCCAGATTTTGGGGAAGTTTGGACTCAGCCTACACAGGTGTCTGGAGCCTCCAAATTTTGCTCATGAATTATGGACTGGATAGGGCACTTCAAAATATATGTTTAAGCAATTTATTTGATATGCATTTTTCCCTTTCTTCTTAAAAATCTTTTCCTTGATATTTCTACCCAGGATTTCTCTAATCTACCCCAGATGGTTCGAACCCTTACCTGGCAGCTATGGCAGCTGGGATTAGCTCACTCCCACATTAGTAGCAGTGGGGGAGGCTCGAATGGAGTGGCAGAGGCAGAGCCAGAGAGGCATAATTCCTCTGCTCCCACCTTGTAACCAGGGAGAAATCCAATAGAGCCTTCTATTGGATGTGGCCTTCTCCTCTCTCAATCTCAGCCCCTATCTCTGCTGTCTACCAGTGCTAAGTATTCAAAAATCATCAGTCATGCCCCAAAATCATGAGATTTCAATAAAATACATTCGGGGGGAGGGGGAGAGTGTTCTATTTGTTTCCCTTTGGTTTCTGGACCTTTAGGGATCATATTTTGAAGCTTTCCTCCCCAACAGTAAGGACTAGGAAGTTGCTGTGGTTTGGGGTTTTTTTTGAACGAAAGCTGAGGTTTTCACTTAATCTCATGACTCTAAGAGCTGGAGCTTGAACAAACTCACCCAGAATGTGAGACCCATGTTATATTCGTGAGAGTTGGAAACATCATCTGGGGTGTTAGAGGAAGAACTAAGGCTCCACCCACATGCTCAGTGGTGGGGAGAACCAGATGCACAGCTCCTGCTCTTTTCACCCTTCGCCCACATTCCCAGTATATGGGGCACTTTAATGTGGCTATACAGGGGAATGTAGAGGGTGAGTCTTACTTCCATTTACTTCCCTGAACAGCTTCACTGGGCCAGTCACACTCTGCCTCCTAGGATTATCCAATCACCAGCATCTCTGGGTATGAGCTGGCTGAGGAAATTAGAAATTTCATTTCCAAATTATTGCAGAAAAACTCCCAATACTGCTCCAGTTTACACTTATATAAATCACCGGTGTCCACCTGGCTCCACCGTTGTCAATGGACTTATTCTGGATTAACGTTGGGGCCACTGAGCGTAGGGTTTGGAATTTGGGTTAGCAAACATCCTCGGCAGAGCATTAGGGCTCAGTTGTGCCTGAATAGGGGGTAATGCAGAAGTGCCCATCTTCCAAGGAGCTCCTGGAGGTTTTGGAGAAGTGCAGTGCTTCCCAAAGTGTAGGAAAAGAGCATGGATGCTGAGCCATCCTTTGTCAAGGTGTGTGTGTGCTGAGAGGGCATGGGTAGCACAGTTAATTTAGCAATCTTCTGCTCTGGGACATGCAAGGTCTGCCACTGGCCCCTGCCTTTGCACGTAGGTTTAGTATGATGAATGGAAGTGGATAAAGTGGGGCTACGTTTCAGGAAGATCTCCCTGGATGTGACATCTGAAGCTCAGGAAAGCAAACTGGGGTTGCAAGCCCGAGCAAGTAACACTAGTCTCTTGCATTTTTACTAACATTCTTTCCTACAATCCTGCCTGCCACATTGGTCATTGCTAATGAACCAATCGGCACATAGAAGAAAGGATTTCTTGCTCTCTCTGCCTAACGTATGCACTCCTAGATATGCCTCCAAGATATCACTGAGCCTGGACAGATCTCAGATCACATGAGTAGCAACTCTTCATGTCATTGCATTGGGCATGGAATTGTCCTTTACAGCTCATGCTTCAGAGACTGCAAAATGGAACCTTAAAAATAAGTTATTACAAGCAACAGTTCCCCAGTTTCCTGGAAGAGAAGTAAAAACATTATCTAACCCAGTTACTAAGAAAGAGGAACACCTGATTTACAGTCTGGATTTTTCTTATTTTACAAATGGACAATGCAGGCCAGTAAGATTCCAGAAGTGACTAGAAAGAAAGGGAGAATGTGGTGTTGATATATTGTATGTGAGATGGCATATTTGTGTACCACAAAGAGTTCAAAAATAGAGACTCTGCCAAGTCATTTTTCTTCTTCTCCCCTAACACCAAGCAACAAAATGAATGGCAACGGCTAGAATGTGAAAGTGATGGGCTTAATTCCTTGGCCGTATGGAATCCAACTGTTTAAAAAATTGGTATAAAGCTGCAGTGACATCGTTACAGTGAGATTCCGAACAGACCTGAAGTGAAAAATGCTGTCTGAATAATATAAAATTACAGCTGAAGGCCCAAGCTTACAAAGCCAAGTGAGGAAGATCATGAGAGGTGTCATAAACAGATAGCTAAGGGTTAATGTTTCTTTTACCTGTAAAGGGTTAACGAAGGGAACCAAACACCTGACCAGAGGACCAATCAGGAAACCAGATTTTTAAAAGCTCAGGGAGGGAATGTTTGGGTGTGTGTCCCTTTGTGTGAGTCTTTTGTCTGTCTCTCGGCTATGAGAGGGATCTTTCTATCTTCAAGCTTCTAATCTTCAGTTTCCAAGTTGTGAGTACAAAGGTAGAAAAACAATAGGCTTTTATTGTTTTTTTTGTATTTACATGTGTGTAGTTGCTGGGATGTTTAAATTGTATTTCTTTTTGAATAAGGCTGTTTATTCATATTTTTCTTTTAAGCAATTGACCCTGTATATTGTTATCTTGATACAGAGAGCATTTTTATGTCTTTTCTTTCTTTTTATATAAAGCTTTTCTTTTTAAAACCTGTTGGATTTTCTTTTCTAAGTGAGGCTCTAGGGGATAGAAATCCCTGTGCCAGGATTACGGTCTCTCTCAGGGAAAGACTGGGAGGGGGAAAAAGAAGGAGGGGGGAAGGTAAATTGCCCTCTCTGTTTTGTAATTCAAGGAGTTTAAGTACAGTAATCTTCCAGGATAACCCACGGAAGGGAAGCCTGGGGAGGAAGTAAAGAGAAGACAAGGGGAGGGGGGTTATTTCCCTTTGTGGTAAGACTCAGGGCATCTGAGTCTTGGGTCCCCCAGGGAAGGTTTTGGGGAGACCAGAGTGAGCCAAACACTGGAATTTTTGGCTGGCGGCAGCCCTATCAGATCCAAGCTGGTAATTAAGCTTGGAGGTTTCATGCAGGCACCCACATTTTGGACTCTAAGGTTCAGAATTAGGAATTATGCTTATGACAGGAGGTCAGTGGGATGACTCATGGGAGCAAAGGTAGTAGGGTTGGTTTGGCAGTAAGGCTTCAATCCCATGATCATCCTCATGCATGTGAAATCCTGCAGAGGTAATTTATGAAGAGCTCCTTGCCGTGTCAGAGCAAAATTGAAGTCAATGGGGCTTCATTCAGATATATCCACTGCAGCCATGTAATTCTCAGTGCAGGTACACAGCACAAAGCTGCATCTTAACTTGTGCATTCATGGAGCACAATTAGGGCAACTAATAAATTAATGGAGACGATAGAAAGATTGTCTGCAAATTGCTGAGTGCTGTAAGTGGTACTATTTAGGAGGTGACATATTTGTTGAGCCAATCTCAGAACATCTGGCTCTTAAAAAAATGTTTCACTCCTGCAATGTTTTAAAAAATCTTTTATCACTTTAAAGGGAAGCTGTTAATCTGAACACGTAGATTTTTTTTTTAAAAAAAAGGAAAAACAGGTGTTGTAAAATCAAGTAGGAACAGAAATGAAAACAGCTTTGGATTATGAACATTCTTCTATAAATATTCCTAACATTTGTTCAGTATTCCCCTGCAGTTTTGGAAACTCCAACATAACTCTACTGTGCTAGTGGATCCAGTCCTGAAAGTGAAGCCATCTTCATCTGTAAAGTGAAACTAACCAGTTAATTTTCATAGCTTCATTAATTCCAAGATCAGAAAGGATCTCTGTGACTACCTAGTCTGATCGCCTGTGTAACACAGGTCATTGAGCCTTGCTAAAATAATTAGTTTGCACTAGAGCATTTGTTTTAGAAAAACTTCCAATCTTTATTTTAAAACTGTCAGGGATGGAGAACAGGAGCAGTGGAACCTCCCTAAAAGTGGGGGCCCTCTGCCTCCTGAACTGTGGCCCCACCCCCATGTCACCCCTTTCCCCAAGGCCCCCCCTTGCACTGTCCCTTTCCCTGAGGACGTGCCTTTGTGCCACCTCTTCCCCCCAAAATCCTGCCTCCCACTTACTCCTCTCCACCACCACCCCACTGTTGCTTGCCCTTATGGTCAGTAAAAAGTGATGGGAGCGTGGCCCCTTGACTCCCCCATTCTAGTGCCCCAATAGAGAATCCACCACAGTCCTTGTTAAATTGCTCCAATGGTTAATTACCCTCACTGTTAAAAATATGTACCTAATTTCCAGTCTGAATTTGTGTCGCTTCAACTTCCAACCATTAGATCTTGTGATATATTTATCTGCTAGACTGGAGAGCTCATTATCAATAATCTGCCCCCCTCCGTCTTACTGAATGAAATGCAAAATTTAAAGCAATAGTTTGTATCAATGGTTCTCAAACTGTGGGTCGGGACCCCAAAGTGGGTCACGATCCCATTATAATGGGGTTGCCAGGGCTGGCTTAGACTTACTGGGGCCCAGGGCCCAAGCCCAAGCCTGAGGGCTTCAGCCCTGGGTGGTGGGGCTAAAGTTACAGCCCCCCTGCCTGAGACGGAAGCCCCTGGGTTTCGGCTTTGGCCCCTCAACCTGGGGCAGTGGGGTTTTGGCTCCCCACCCCTTCCGGGATAGCAGGGCTTGGGTGGGATCAGGCTTCAGCACCCCTTTTATGGTCCTGTAATCATTTTTGTTGTCAGAAGGGGGTCGCGGTGCAATTAACTTTGAGAACCTCTGATTTACAGAGTGAAAAATAAATGAACAGAGTTGGGAAATGGTACATCATTTTTACCTTGACGCTATCCTTTTATATTGTTTTTTTTTTTGAAGGGTCTTTCTCTAGGAGACTGTTTATAATTTTTCTTTTTGTCACTTTTTATTATGTATTTTTCCCCATTATTCCCATTTTAATCATTTTCCATTTGTTTGGTGGTTGGATGTTACCAGACAAAAGAAAAGAAGTTATTTGGAATACCAGAGAAATTTTCCATTCTTGCTCGTGTGACACTGAGATACTTCTGGAAGCTTGACGTGAGTTGTATTATTCTTTTACAGCTAAATAGCTTATTGTCCTTTAACCAAAACAAGCAGCACTTCCTTAGTACTTGGCGAAATAACCAGACATGTCATGGGCCAAGGAAGGGTCAAAACGTTACCTTTTCTTTCAAACAACATTGCCTCGACCCTGTTGTGTTCAGTGTTTTCATTTATCGCTCTTGAAGCTGAAATACATTCCAGATGTGATTTGCAAGAGCTCCCGCAAGGTCATAGCCAAGTTGAGGTGCTCTGGCTGACCCCTGGTGACCCAAAGGTGTCCTATAGGGGAGGAGGCCCCATTCCCTGGAGCTGTCATTACAGATAAATTCTAACTTCTACTTCTGCTGAAAGTCTCTCATTTTTCTTTTTATTTTGCAGGCTTCTCTGCCTCCACCTGGTTTGTTTCTTAATGAGCTCATTGAAACCACGCTGGTGAACAAAGGGTTCCAGTTCTGTCATGTCTCTCCCAGTCCTAGCTTGGTCTCTGAACACCGTGCAAGGGGAGCTCTGTACTTTGCTGAAGGCATCAGGGACAGATCATACAGGAATATTAAGGATGAAGTGAAGCATTTATAGGTGCACATGGAAAAGGGAGAGGTTGTTGCATTGTAGGGCCTCTTGGGGCTTTATAATTAATGAAAAAATGAAGTTATACCATCAACACTATCATTTCCTTTAATCCTTTTGAACTCCCCTACCTGAATGATGACACTCATTTCCATAAAAATAAATGGCAGGATGTTGTGCTACTTCCGCAGTCATATTCCAGCTCAGGGCATGACAATGACATAATTGCATTCCCTAAATAGAAGCACATTAATGGCCTGGCACTGATCACTCATAGCTCCCATTAAGTCAATAGTGGGTATGAGCACTCAGCACCTTTGAAAACCAAGCTATAAATTCCTAATCCTACAAATATGTACACAAAAAATATTTCTATTGAGTTACTCATATACATAAAGCCGTTCATTTACATAGCTCTAAGCAGGATTGAGGGCTAATGTTTCAACAGCAGCATTAATATGAGCTGAACGAAATTCTGTAATTTGGAAAAAAATTCTGTTCTGAAATGGAATGAAATGAAAACAATTCAGTATTTCCTAAAAAAATAATAATAATAAAATTCTGGAAAAACAAATCATTTTGGGTGGATCAAAACATTTAGTTTTGATAAAATTGAAACACTTCATTCCAATTGTGACCTTTTTCAACTTTAAAAAATATGATATAAAAACCAACAAATTTTGTTTTGAAAAGTTATTTTGAAATAAAACATCAAAATGTTCCATTCAAAGAATGCTAAAATAGGAGATTTTGAGATTACCAAAGTGCTTTGGTCTTTAAACGATATTTCTACAAAAATGATATGGTTTTCAAAACATTTTGATTTTGACAGGAATGGCATTTTCATGGGGAAACCAATGGTTCAATGAACAGTTCCTGGTGAGCCCATATTCTAGCTACTCTCAGTTCAATGCACGGCCAACTCCACCCATTGTGCAGATGTCCTGCTACTGGCTGAAGTAATTCTTCCTGGGGTGGGGATGTTAATGTTTTAGGAGAATGTGCGCTAAAATATATTGGTGCTGCATCAAGGGCAGATATGGATGTGCTAAAGTGTGCAGGCTGTAACCCTCAGTTCATGAATCCCACTACAATATGTGTCTCTATGGGTCTGGCTACAGAAGACCAGAATCTCTCTGGGTTTGTGGGAGAACTAAATTCATTGTGGTCAGTTTCCAATCTACTGCCATACTTCCTGAATTTTAAATGAACATTGGAGAATATTTGCAGTTAGATTTGTAAATTCTTCTTTAACTCACAACTGGACGGAAGCCTTTCTAAAAGTTATACTCTAGCTCAACCACACATTGTTGGGCTCAATTTATGACTCATTGAGAGAAATCTTTGGCCTGGGTTATGCAGGTCAGACTTCGATGATCATTATGGTCCCTTCGGGCCTTAAAATTGATGAAAAACTTGATTCTAAGAATTCCATTCATCCAATCAGGAAGTAGAACCAATAATGTGTGATTTGTCTATCCAATCAAAAGTAGCCAGTGCAGCTTGAATTTCTTGAACACTCAAAGTGACCTGCTATTGAACAAGCTACAGTCCAACAAATAACTCTGTGGGCTGTAAGGAAGGGCCAGCCACTTATCTCCTCTGTGGTCCAGGAACTAGAGGGGGAAATAGAACCATAGAGTTTAAAGCCAGAAGGGATCACTAGATTATCTAGTCTTGGTTTCCTGAATTTCACCGGGCACCAATGCCACCCGCACACTAAACCCAGCTATCGGAATAGACCAATGGATTACAGCCCTAAGGGGGCTAAATTATTTTATGCCAAAGGCAGAGAACATGGGGGAAAGAAGGTGCACCAATACCCAAGGCCCCTGCAGTTTCAAGGAGTTGATTAAATGACCAGTTGTTACAGAACGAAAGAGATCAATGCAACTAGCTATTGCACACACTAGTTGGTGTAGCCATTTATTTCCTGTTTTGAGATAATCCTGTGCTTTCCCTGCTACATCATTGAATTTTCCTTTTTGAAACTTACTTCTTTCCCCTCTCTTTTGGCATGTTGAATTTCAACATAAAGGGTATAGCTCTGCTGGTTTCTGAAGATATTCCAAAATAAAATGACTCTCAAAAGATGATTAGCAAACTTCACTGACATAGCAGCCAGCTGTGCATGACTGAAGCACGAGCACTTTCTTGGGATATTTTTGTTGTTTAGTGGAAATGATAGAATCATAGATATTATAGATGGAAAAGACCCATGAGGTTATCTAGTCTACCCCCAGCTGCTGCAGGATTGCTCCTTACAATACATTCCTGAGCCCTCTGTCCAGACTAGGTTGAAATGGCCCTAGCAATTGGGGGTCAGGGACTGTCACAGCTTCCTATGAGTGAAAAATAGCTTTACATCTCTGAAGAGTTTAAAGCTGCTGCTCAGCAATGGCAACAAAATGTCCTGAGAGTGCATAGTGGAAGGAAATTCCCTGTAGCTAAGCTTCATTTCAGCATACGGTATTAGAACATGTGTAACCCATTATGATAAACCTTTTGCTGGAAACTGCCTAACCTATGCACAGTAAAGACCTAATTAAGGGATTCTTTAAAAAGCAGAGGTACCAGCCACTATCAAGGAAAGGATATTGAGAGGTGGTTTTGTATAATCCTCCCCTCCATCTTTATCCCTCAAGGGTGTCTGTGGCAATGGGATGTCCCACTGCTGTTGCTAAGACCTTTATTTTAATTACAGGCCCCTCCAGCATAAGAACAATTCCTCAAGCCCTTGCAAAATACACCAACTGTACTTAGGTTTCCTAATATATGCAACTGTTGGTTCTTTTGTCAGGTCAGAGCAGACTGACCTTAAGGATAAGATTTCAGCTAATATGATAGTTACAACAAGCAGAAACCTGAATTCAACTGTGGTCTTGCGGTCACAGGTAATGGGAGTCTGAATATGGAGTAAAGATGATGCACTTAGTTTAAGAGGACAGGGAAGACAGTAAAATTTCCATAAGGAAGCCCACTTGATTATGTTTTTCATTATGAAAGCAACTCTCACTGGAAATCTCCTTTCCTCAAATTGCTTGAGATCTCCCCACACCATTAGCTTTTGCCAACTTCTTCCTGGGGAATGCTGTTGCCTTCCAACATATCTCCTTTTGTAACATATTCAGGGAGACCAGCTAGCAGTTTTACTTCCCACTGGATATTCATCAGGCAGCCTTGCTGTCCTGCTCCTGTCTATTGTTTCCCTGGAGGACCAACCAGCTCCTCAGGAAGTTCCAAGAGGGGTGAAAGGTTCTGAAAGCCACCCTTGTAGTCAGTAGGAGAGGAAAGTGAGGCCAGGCACCCAAACGATGGGGTGCTCTGGTGTTGGAACAATTCCTAGAGGGACTCCCTGAGAATACACAGGTGTGGGTTAGACAGCATCAACCCATCATTTTGGATGCAGCAGTAAAATTGACAGAGGAGCTTGTGGAGGCCAGGACTAGATTAACTCTCCTGTGGGCCTGGGGCTATTAGATTTTATGGGGCCCCTGCATATAAGCCTTTTTCCTAATTTAAAACAAAATGATCACAATGATGGCATCAAGGCTATAAACGCTATACTAAATTTGCCTTTTAATTAACATAAAAGCCATTCTGTGGTTACCTTTCAGTCTTAAAACATGTAGAATATAGTTAAGTTAATTCAAAACAGCCTACTTCTTACCTTAGAACAGCTGTTATATTAGTTTCTTTCTGGGAGGGAGTTTGGGTGCAGGAAAGGATGTGGGGAGCAGGCCCTGGGAGGGAGTTTGGATGCAGGAGGGGATTCTGACCTGGGGCAGGGGGTTGGGGTGTAGCAAGGGCTGCAAGGTGCAGGCTCCAGCTGGGAGGCGCTTACCACAGGCAGGAAATGTATCATGGGTCAAGCCCCAGCCAGAGCTCTTCTAGGCTCTTCCTTCTTCGGATCCATGGCCTTGACAGCTGTGAGTTCCCTAAACTTCCTCCCCAGTTCTGGTCCTCTATAGTGTCGGCCCTCTTGCCTGGGGAGGGCTGCCTCCTCCAGCGCTGGATTAACACAGGGGCTTTAGGGGCTGCAGTCTGGGGCCCCAGCGCAGCAGGGCTCAGGCAGGCTGTGTACATGCCGTGGGCCCACATTGCTCCTGTAAGCTGCCAGCTGCTGGCACGTCTCTGTGTGCCCTTGGTGGGAGGAGGACAGTGTGTTTCCGTGCGCTGCCCACACCCCCAAGTGCTGCCTCGGCAACTCCCATTGGCTGGTTCCTGGCCAATGGGAACTGTGGGAATGGTGCAGAGGTAGGGGGCAGCATGCAGAGCCGCCTCCCACCTCCTGCCAGGGGCTGCAGAGACATGCCAGCAGCCAGCTGCTTCCAGGAGCGACGTGGGACCACGGCATGCAGGCAGCCTGCCTGAGCCCTGCTGCACCATGAGGAGTCCTGTGGCACCATAAAGACTAACAGATTTATTTAAGCACTACAAAAGCAGTTTTCCCTCTCTTGGTATTGACACCTCATCAGTTATTGGGAGTGGACCGCATCTACCCTGACTGAATTGGCCTTGTCAACACTGGTTCCCCACTAAGAGAAGGTAATTCCCTTTTCTTCATGTGCCGGTATATTTATGGCTGTATCTGTAATTTTCACTCCATGCATCTGAAGAAATTGGTTTTTTACCCACGAAAGCTTATGCCCAAATAAATCTGTTAGTCTTTAAGGTGCCAATGGACACTTCATTGTTTTTGTGGATACAGACTAATATGGCTATCCCTCTGCTACTTGTACAAATTACTGGTTTATCCAACAGAAGGGTTACAAAATCTGCCCCTGATTTTCTTTTCTTCTGATGATTTTGTTACGTGTTTCAATGATCACCAACCTAACCATTCCATTTTTGAGGCTTTAATCAAACCCTCCAAACAATATATTAACATAGTAGCATTGCAGTCTAACTTTAATACTGATTGATTTTTTTAAAGGGTGGCTTTATTAAAGTGTCAACTGTCAGAGGGGTAGCCATGTTAGTCTGGATCTTATTAAAGTGTTACATGCGTTTTAATGCTAAACACTAAACCAGACTGCTAAATCTGTCTCTCTCAGTGGTAGAGACAAGGTGGGTGAGGTAATATCTTTTAAAAGACCAACTTCTATATTTAGCCTGGTATATAGTGGTCAGAGGGTTATAGACGTCTCTGAAAACAACGAGGAGTCAGGTGGCACCTTAAAGACTAACAGATTTATTTGGGCATAAGCTATTTATTGGGTCAAAACCCCCCACTTCTTCAAGTGCATCTGTTCATTCAGATGCATCATTCAGATGCATCTGAAGAAGGGTTGCTTTTTTTTACCCATGAAAGCTTATGCCCAAATAAATCTGTTAGTCTTTAAGGTGCCACCTGACTTCTCGTTGTTTTTGTGGATACAGAGTAACATGGCTACCCCTCTGATAGATGTCCATGTTAAGTTTCTTTCTTCTTCATGCTGTGGCGTTTCCATTCCCTCAGTGGTCACACGCATCTAAAATGTGGCGTTCAGGTTCTTTCAATATAGGCTGAAGTGGCACATCAACTTGCATGTGTATGAATGAATAGGGGTGGGCTACAGCCAGCTGAATAAAAATAATAGCCTCCGTTTTGCAGGTTTAGTGGAAGGATTAGTGAGTGAGAAATATTTTTCCAGGAATTCTCCCTTGTCAGAGGAAGGAGATGGAATGCGTGTGATTACATTTAACTAAGCTTAACTAAGAGGTATTTGAAGGGATTCTATGAAAAATGTCCTACTTTTGCACAATGTGTAAAAGGGAGCATTTACCATTATGTTGAATAAATTGCCTTAACTGTTCTTGGCTAAAATATGCATCTGATGACAAATGTCTTACCACAGTCAAAATTAGTAATGTATTTAGTTCAAATTCACAGTGCCTTCCTTTCATCCAAGCCCCATAAAAGTCACAGCTTCTTGAGTGAAATACAATACAATTAATGCTGCATTGTCTGTGTTATACTGGCACTTTGGCATTTGGTGCCTTTAGAATTAAAAAATATTCTTAATTTCCTCCAAACCCCTCTATTAAACATCTCTGCCAAAGAGCCATCTCCCAGCCATTTAGACCACAGGACAAAGAAAGAAATTTACTGGGAAAAATAATTATCCCTGTCTTAGTTGAGCTATGTCCAGCAATTTGAACATAACAAGATGGTCTAGAAGAATAATGTCTGGCTCCACATTAATGTATTACTGTAATATGGAAACAAAACAAGTGATAAACAATTTTATATATCGTATAATAAAATTTTTCATAAATTTAATTTTCCTCAATCCTGTATTGATACAAATGGATTTTTTAAAGAACAATAGGAAATTATTTGGGGGATTATATATATATGTTCAAAATTGCTTTTTCAGACCTTGGCCTCTTTATATATGTGTGCAAAATTGCACATATATGCCTCCGCTCATTAGAGGTGCAAACAGTTTGCATGCTCTTCCAAGGGTCTCACACCTGCATGCACACAAGTGTTAGACTTTGCACCCTGAAAGTCAGTTGCACACCCAGCAGTTAGACCACTGACAGTGTGTAAGCAAGGGTTTGAGTTTTTAACGCACACACACAGCTGGTTACAGCTGTAATATGTGGCTGTTTGTAAGTAAGTTACAGGCTTATTTACAAATTTGGGGCCAAATTGTGCTCTTGGTTATTTACTCACAGTTCCCCAGGATAATGACAGGAGCCATCTATCTATGGCCAAAGACGACTATTAGTGCTTACTATTTGCAGATCCAGTGGAGATAGTGATGCACCCTGTAGAAAAGCCCCGACGTGTGGTTGGTTTGTGGGGAAGAATTATGTTAACATATACAAAGATAGCTTTTCTTTCCATTTGCAGAAGAATACTAAGGCCTGGTCGAAAGATACTACCTAAATATCTCTGTCACTCAAGTTATAATTGCCTTCTTTACCACAACACTCAGTCTTGGTCCTTTATCTCTCTTATCTGGTTCTATCACTCTTTTAAAGTTGTTTTGCAAAGTAGATTGCTCTTTCTGGGATAAGGGTGATATACAACAAGAGGCTCAGTTTTTCTATGTGTCTTCTGGTCTAGTTTCAAGGATAATAAAACCTTGAGTTTCTTGAGTAAAATAGCACCTTCTTTCTGTCTGTCCAGGTACTTGTATGGCCCGGATCACCCTAGTATCTGATCTACCTTATGTTGTTGCAATAGGCATATTTGTGTGATTGCAGATTACTCACTGAAAGATTGCAGGTTAAGATGGTGGAAACTGAATGTTTGATTAAACAAACATTTTCAAGAACAAGTTTATGGATTTGTCAAAACTTCTGAAGTTTTTCTGGAAAAACAAAACTGGAGGGTACAGTGTGATAACTGAAAACCAACAATTATTTTTGATAGAAACCTGAAAAAAATTGACACAAAAATTTTTGATGGAAAAAGAAAAAAAAAATTTGAAAAATGTCACAGGAAAATAAATGATTTCCCAAGCATCCTGGCTGAAGAGTGACTTTATACCTGCCCCAACCTCCTGAAATACATTGTTAATGGAAGAATACATGAGAAGGGATTTGGATGCCTCAGAAGTATGGAGAAGAGATATGAAGCCTTTCCTCAACAGGAATTTCTCAAAAAGAAATCTTGTCAAACCATGTCTTTCTTTGACAGGATAACAAGCCTTGGGGATGTGGGGAAGCAGGTGATGAGATACATCTTGACTTTTGTAAGGCTTTTTAAATGATCTCACATAAACATCTCATAAGGAAACGAGGGAAATATAGCCTAGACAAACGTAATGTTAGGTAGGTACAGAACTGTCTGGAACATCATACGCATAGTTAGGAGTGGTTCACAGTCAAGCTGGAAGGGCTTACATATCGAGGGATTTGTCCTGGGTCTGGTTTTATTCAATATCTTCATCAATGATTTTGATAATGGCATAGAAAGTACACATAAAGTTTGCAGATGATACTAAGTTGAGAGGGATTACAAGTGCTTTGGAGTACAATATTAGAATTCGAAATGATCTTGACAAACTTAAGAAATGGTTTGAAATAAATAGGATGAAATTCAGTGAGGGCAAATGCAAAGTTCTATGCTCAGTCCTTCACTCAGGAAGGAGTAACCAATTGCACAAATACAAAATCAGAAATGACTGCCTAGGAAGGAGTATTGCAGAACAGGATCTGTGGGTTATAGTGGATCACAAACCAAATATGAGTCAACAATGTAATACTACTGCAAAAAAAGCAAACATCATTCTGAGCTGTATTAGCAGGAGTGTTGTAAGCAAGACACAAGAAGTAATTCTCCCACTTTACTCAGCACTGATAAGGCTTCAGCTGGAGTACTGTTTCCAGTTCTGAGCACCATGTTTCGGGAAAGACATGGACAAATTGGAGAAAGTCCAGAAGAGAGCAAGAAAAATGATTGAAGGTCTAGAAAAAATGGCCTATGAGGAAAGATTTACAAAATGTGTTTGGTCTGGAGAAGTAAAGCCTGAAGGGGAGGGTCATAACAGTCTTCAAGTACATAAAAGATTGTCACAAAGAGCAGGGTGATAAATTGTTCTCCTTAACCACCGAGGACAGGACAAGAGGTAATGGGCTTAAATTGCAGCAAGGGAGATTCACGTTGTTAGACAGTAGGAAAAACTTCCTAACTATCAGGGTGGTTAAACACTGGAACAAATTACCTAGGGAAGTTGTGGAATTTCCATCATTGGTGGCTTTTAAGAACTGGTTAGACAAACACCTGTCAGGGATGATCTAAATAATACTTAGCCCTGCCCCAGTGCGGGGGACTGGATTAGAAGCACTATCAAGGTCCTTTCCAGTCCTACATTTCTGTGATCACCAAATCACCAGTTTGAATCTAGCCCAAACTGGTAGAGATTGAAAGTTATTCAATGACATATAAAGTCAGATGGTCTTAAACCAGGAGACAGGTGTCCATGTTACATCAAAAGCACTTTGGCTGGCAATCTCTGCAAAGGTCAAGGATTAAATGAGCTCTGCAGATTGCACTCTACTCTCACCAGAGAGGTAGTCCTTCCAGCCCAGTATTGCACCTCCTTTTTCAGTATTGTGTCAGAGAAGCTTATTCTGGAAATAAACAGTGGACTTCAGTCTTCAGAACCATCTATATTCACTCTGTCAGAGAAAATATTCTCCTTTGTATTGTATATAAGTCTAGTGATTGCAAAGATCAAAGTCTGTAGTGCAAACAGTAAGTGTAGATTGTGAATGGAAGGAAAAAAAGCTTGAAAGAAATTAAAAGCATGATCATATCCAATATTTCTTGGTTTAAGTATCATATGCATTAAAATTCTTGTTATTATTATCATTTATTTTGACAATAGCCTTAATGGCAATTGCTTCCTTTCAGATTTCCTTTCCCTATGAAATTACTTTAATCTCCTCTTAATTAAATTATATTAATCTGTTGTAAATTGTTATTAAGTTATATCAGCACAAATTGTCTTTTCTCAACATAATTTTTATTAAGTTCAGAGACACTGTCGTTTAATGTGCTGACTTACAGTTTTACAGAATGAGTTAAAATCCTACCATAGAATACAAGTTCAAAGAAGTTGTCTGGTCATGCCCTAGATCCCAATTCTTCAAACATATATGTCCTTTGCTTTCAGCACACCAGTTGCCCTACTGATGTTCATGGAATTACTCTGTGTAAAAAACTAAGTGCATATTTAGGTGCTTGCATGGCCCAGACCTCTCTCTTTACCTGGGTGCATCACCAGACTGTCAAACAATTAGGCATGATCAGCTGATCCCTTCTGAATGGCAAGCAGAGAATGTAATAGCCAGGGAGTTAAAGGGAAAAACTAAAAGTATATTAGAAGGGCAATGTGGGAAAATTTCACTCTAAGTGCATTTTCAAAGCAGTAAATTCACATAGAAATGAAAAAATAAACACAGCAGCAGGGTGAGGGCTGAAATCTGGAGCTCTGTGTGTCGCATGGGGAAGAGTGTGTCAAAAATTAAGACAATGGGAAATCAGTCTTAAGTGCAAAGTTCTACGGAGACAGTCAGAGGCAATGGAGAGCCTACCCTGCCTACTGCCTCCTTGGGATCTGCTATGTAAGACTTGATGTCCTGCCTGCTGTTTGAATGACAGATGTGATGCTTGCAAGAAATGCTGGGTAATGTCAGGCAGCTGTAATGGCACTTGTGTATGCTTGTTAGGAGCATAACAATAAAGCTTCTTCCAGGCTTCATAGACTTCCAATAGCAGCAGCAACAGCGGGAGGCACGTTCTGGGCAGCTGATTGCATTTATCAAATTCATATTTCTCATTTTTGTAAAAAAAAAACAAGACATGGGAGCCATACGATGGATGCTCAGGCCCCTTTGAGCATAGAGAAATGTGTGCTGTGGGCTGCAGCAGGGACACGCTTTCTCTATGTGAGCCAGCAGAACAAACAGCAGAGCCCTCCGCTGGGGCTGATTGTTGACATGTTTATGATGATGAAGTGGGGGCACAGCTCTCAAAGGGGATGCTAGACATGAAGAAGGAAAGCGTGGCACTACTGGAGGGCCTATATAATGCTAAATATTATAGGAAATGGCAGTTTCTTCCTATGTGTGACCTTTTCACTGAGGAGTTAAGAGGGTCCCTACCCTACCATACATCACACATTCCTGACTTAGAGAGGCAGGTTTAACAACAACAACAACTCAGCAGGCGCCAGTAGTATGGAGTCACTGGGCTGAAGTTACAGGGACTCCGGCCATAATTTATAGCCTGGCTTGATAAGTGTGAAAGACACGGTACTGTGTGCCTGAAAGTCCTGCCCAGTTAATAAAAGCCAAGTGGGTATTGAAATACCCATCCAATCCGGGATTGCCAAACTGCCTGGGATCATGGTCTAAAGTACTTCTTAACCAAATGTGTACGTATGCTGCGGAGGTTGTTTGGTTGGGTACCAGAGTCTAATGCCCTCAGTAAAAGTTCCCGTTTAGAACTTGAAGCAGAAAAAAGGATGAATGAGGTTTGATGATCCCCTAACAAGGACTCCTCCCACTCTTGGAAAGACTCATCATTCTTCCATGTGAAACAGCCTGCCTGCACTTCTCCATCTTGCTAACTCTCTAGACCAAATTTATCCCTGGAATAAGCAAACACAGTTCCCCTTGACTTCAGTAGGAGCCTGTCTAGGTGACATGCACCACATGAACCCTGCGCTGGAAGCCCTAGGTACCGGCCTATTGTCCCCAGTGGTTTATCTGGCTCTGAATATGGATTTCCATCTCTGCTAACTGCCTCCATGATCTCCTACCTGCACAGCTGATAGTCTCCTTCTGAAATATCCTTAGAGCATACTGTCTATTGTGGATTTCCAAGAGCACTTTCGGGGCCATCATTGCACCCTGATGATGGGAGGCGAGCAAAACAGAAAAACAAAACCTCTAGAGCTAAAAGACCAATGTCCCATTCAGTCATTACCAGAAACTAACTAACTGGCAGATTTTAGGAAAATGAAACAAACTCCAATAACCTAAAAATCCTTTTGTGAATTTCCCAGTAGAGTCCTCATCTAAGGATTTAACTAGCCTTTACATTCATTTCTTCAGTTTGCCCAGCTTCATGCCAGCTGATTTAGAATTAAATAGACACACAAGATAAAGTTTCTGCTGATTCCCCATGGTCTTTTGTCAATTCCTGCTGATGGGTACAGGGTCACACTCTCTTTAAGGCAGTTGGGCTTTGATCCTAGAAGAAAAGGACCCATTTTTCCTTAGATAATATTCCAGTATCTTAACCTGGAGCAAGATTCCCTCTTGGCCTTTTAGATCTATTAGGTGGAGGATGATGGCTCTGCCTGGGTCTGGATTCTATCACTGCTTCCTTGGAATTAGCATGTAAAGTCTCTCCAGGATTAGAAGGGTAAAGACTAGAGGTTGGATGACATTTTTTTGTCTGAAACTTTTTTTTGGTGAAAAATGCAAATTTGTCAGCACCGAAACGTTTAGTGCATTTGGGAGAATATCGATGAATTGTGCATTTTAGAAAATTAAAATGAATAAAAAATAAATATATAATCAATTTTTCATTTTGATATTTTCAAAACAAAATGTCTTAGTTTTTTGGTTTGAAATGACTTTTTTGTTTCAAAATTCCTTTAATTTCATTTAAATCAACCAGAAATGTTTTAAATAGTCAAAATTGAAATGAAACATTTCAATTTTGCCAAAACAAAACATTTTTGTCTGACCAAATCAATATTTTTGGACTCTTCAAAATTGCTAGCATATGGAAAACTCCATTACTCACCTGGCTCTAGTAATAACAGATATTTTTCCTAAGATATATTAGAGCTAGTTGAAATTTTTATGTAGATATGTGTTTTTAATAAAAAATTTTGTTTTTCAATAACAAAATGGAAATTTGTCTGTCATTGAAATTCTTCAGGTTTTTGTTAAACACTGAATTCCGGCTCCCCTCCCCAGTTACAGATTTTGGGTTTTTGATGACAACACAAAAAAGTTAAAGAAAAATTACTATTACTGTTATAAATTATTCTATTAAAGGCCTCTAATGATCCATATGAACTTGGCTGGCACTTCAACCTACTCTCCCACGTTACTTTTCTCCTTACAGTAAGGGAGTATTAGCCTGAGTTTCTTGGCAAAATTACTGTGTAAGTAAGGCAACGTTTTAGTCACAGATATTTTTAGTAAAAGTCATGGACAGAAACAAAAATTCACTTCCCGTGACTTGTCCATGACTTCTACTATATACCCCAGACTTAATCTTGGCTGCCCTAGAGTGGGGGGGCGCCGTGGATAGAGTAGGGTAGGAGGTGTTGTGGGTGCTTTTGGGATGACAGCGGCGCGCAGGCCGAGGCCGCTGCTGTTGCTGCTGGGGGGGCAGTGCGGTCGCCTGAGACTGCTCCAGCAGTGGCTGGTGTGGCTGGCCCAGGGGCTGCCAGAGCTGCTCAAGCAACCCCAGGCCAGACACACTGGCCGCTGCAGAAGTTATGGAGGTCCCAGAAAGTCAGGGAATCCATGACTTTCGTGATCTCTGTGAAAGACTCGGAGCCTTATCTATAGGTAATCAAATTAGACTCATCTAAACTTGCCCTGTTGTTTCAACTGGACACTAGTCTTCAATTCCTGTCTCAAGTTGGTATTTACTCTTGTGTATGCTGTCAAACAGGTCCCACCTTTAGGTGGCTGAATGTTAGTGGTGAGTGAAGAGATTGCAGTATGTCAATTTCCCCCACATATGTATATATTTAATGCTAAATTCTACTCTTGGATGTGCAGGTGTCAGTTAGGGGGGAGAATTCAGTCCAAAGGTTTTTTAAGGGCTTCTGTGTCTGTAGTGGGGTGGTTACCTGCTCCAGCCCTGACAGGGTTAAAACCAACCTTGGGAAACGGCTGGAGGGCTGGGAGAACAGCCTAGGCTGAGTCGGAAGCAGGCTTAGCTGGCCCAGCCGGCCCTATAAAGGCTTAAGCAAGGAGCTCAAGCAAACAGTTTCTCTCCTGTAGAGGGAGATGGGCCTGGCTGCAGGGAGTTAGAGACAGGGTACCTGAGTGGAGCAGAGCTGGGGAAAGCCAGAAGCGGCTCTAGGCATTTTGCTGCTTCAAGCACGGCAGGCAGGCTGCCTTCGGCGGCACCCTCCGCAGGCATGCTGCCGAAGGCAGCCTGCCTGCTGCCCTGAGGGCGACTGGCAGAGCACCCCCAGTGTCTTGCCGCCTCAAGCACATGCTTGGCATGCTGGTGCCTGGAGCCGCCCCTAGGAAAGGCAGAGGAGTGGGGGAGTTCCAGCCTGGAAAGCCCCAGGCTGCGGCCATCAATTGGGCTAATAGGTACTAGGGGTTGCAGAGGGCAGCCCAGGGGTAGGCCCAGGCAGCAGGTCCAAACCCTCCTTGCCAGTGATGAGTGGCTGATACTGCAGTCTGCCCCACGGTGTGGGGGCTAGACAATGACTGGCAGTAGCCATATACTGAGGCGAGGTGGGAATAGTGGGTTGGGGTTCCCCAGGGAGGGAAGACCCTAAGACTGAGGGGTTACTGCCAGGGGGCAGCACCCCAGATAACAGGGCACTGGGTCCAGGAGGGACAAGGGGGCCAAGCAGTAGTGGGACACCAGCCTGCAGAAAGCGCTCCAACGGCTGGAGAGCTAATTCCCTGAGACCACCAGCAGAAAGCATCGCGGGGTGAGTCTACACGCTTAGCATCCCTTAGGAAGAACAACACTGCATACATTCAAGACACTATTTCAGCTACTGCTATACTATATTGTGTATGAGGTGATTTGTAAAAAGAGGGTGGATGGTTTCCAGCTGGAAAATCCACTCCATTTACAGCCTTGTTGTCCTCATCTCCATTTTAAGATGCTTTGTATTCTGTCCTTCCCATAGATCTTTAACAACAATCTTCATGCTGGAGACATTTTCTTTGTCCTCCTCCAGGGCAGGTACCAAAAGGGCCTTGTGACTGTCTCGTCTTTGAATCTGCAGCATAAGCATCTTTGCTCAAGTTTTAAAATTCAGGGAAGGTCCTTGGAGGAGGAAGGCGATTTCTTTTTCATTTGTAGCCCGAAGCAAATGTCTTTGATTATTTTAATGTGTGGAGATGAGCTGCAACAGATTTTCCATGCAGAAGCATTGCACCGAAACACAACAGGATGATAGGTTAGCCTCAGCTTTCCTCAGCATGCAGGAAAAGTCTTCACCACTTGTATTCCTCACAGGAACACTGGAGTTACCAGAGTGGATTTGACACTCGGTCCGTTTGGCACCTTATCTTTCCTTCGTCAATGTATTCAGGACCACACTCTTGAGGTGCTGAATCCCGAGGGCACCTAATTTCCACTCTCTGTCTGCCTCTTGGTATTACTGGCCTGATCCAAACCCATTGAAGTTGATGGAAAGATTCCCATTGGCTTTGGATCAGGTCCTCGGAGTATGCTTATCACAGTGGTATTTGAGAGTCTAGTTGGGCCTCAGGCCAAGATTTTCACATTTATGTGGCCAAAGCTAGGCACCAAATTCCATATTTAAGCACCTAAATAAGTGTCTTGATTTCAAGAAGCACTAAGTACCAGCAGCTGTCATTGAAATGAATGGTAACAGTTCTGCTGATCTCAATGGAAACCAGATTGTATTTGTACAACCATATAGCTACTTCGCTGCTAGTTCTCAGTGCTTGGTCTCTGCTTTCTCTGTTTCTCCCTCCCATTGAATATTTGTTGTTAGTTTTATTTTCTCCTAGTTCTATTCATCGAAGGTTAAATCTCAATTCCTTATTCCCAGCCCCACTAGCCATCCCTTTGTTTTATTTCAATCCATCCAGTGTGCAGCATGTGTAGAGGAAGCATATAAATAATAAAGAAACATACCATTTCCCTGTCCTCCTTGGAGACTGTAACTCCTCCCAGTTTAGTATCACCTAGGAATTTAAGTAGCCTGCTCTGCATCATCTCTTCCACACTGTTAATGGAGATGCTGAATATGAGAAGATCTAGCAGAGATTGCTGGGGGACCCAAGTAATACCCTGTCTGTTTTGGAAGCTGCTAAGTACTTACTATCCTTTGTTTGTAGTCCATCAACTAGTTTTAAATCCTTGTACTAATGCTCATCATATGCAAGTCAGTATGAATTAATTTTTCAAGTAAGCGTTCACAAGTTATTGTATAAAATGCACAGACATGGTATTGTAATTTTCTTTATCTCCACTAAGAACATGATTCTACAGGTACTGAATGCCCCCAGGGAGGTGGTGAGGGGTGCACAACATATTTTAGTATCAGACTGCTAATTTGTAAATCAATCAAAAATTGTGTTCCAGTGTCTCTGACATGATCTGTTCTTCCTGTGCCCCGAATGCTGCTCCTGGGTCTATTACTCTGATGTTTCAAGTTTCATACCTGACCCGCTATAAAAAGTCACCAAAACATTCTTAGCAGGAAAACTGACAAACAAAAGCCAGCAAGTATCTGATCAGATTAGAAAATACGTAAGTCTGTGAGTAACTGTCGGCAATGGTAGGGCTAACATTTAATGGAGAACATATTTATTATCAAATCTGATCCACATAAACCAATTTGAAACAGATGTGACTATTACTGGTATTAATAAAGTGGGAAAACTCCAAAGTTTCTGAAGGTACAGCTTCCAGGGGGGAGAGGGCACATCTTTGCCATGGCCCTATCACGTGGATTTAATGTTCAGAGATCATGTTTTTACATTGTTCCGGGCTTTACATTCCTTGTTGGTGTTGAAGAGTGCAGCATGCAGATGTAGAATTAGCAGTGGCAAATTGGAGGGGGACAGATCTGACTTTGGAAGTTGAGCTGGTTGGAAAATGAGATTCCATCTCAGGGGAAACTCTGAGATTTCACAATGTTGTTTTGGCCCAGCTTACACTGAACAACCAAAATATGGGACGTTTTCACAAAATGAAATATACCAACATAACATTTGGTTTAGTACGGCGTTGTGGGGGTGTATGGTGTGCGTTACATTAAAAATAAGCCTCTTCTTCCCTGCATCCCAATCTGTTTGTCCAAGTCCCAGGCTCCATCCCAACTCCCCATCATAGTTTCTTTCTCTTTCTCCTCCTCTCCTTCTCTCCTCCCAATCTATGCCTTTCACTCCCCCACTGCTTTGACTCTTGTCCTCTTTGAAATGCAGAGTTACGTTTGCCCACCCAGCCCTGCTAACACACAGATCTTCATTCTGTTTACCTCACAGTTGTTGAAACGTACAAGCTCTTCGCCACCTTTTACAACCCATTCACTCTTACCCACAGGATTCCAGCTAAAGGACAAAAAGGAAAGAAAAGGGTTTCCCACACCACCGTTTTTCCCTGTATTGGCAGATGCACCATGTAAGAAATGTACATTTTCTTAAATATTGTGCTCAGTTTGGGTCCCCCAAAGATTTAGTGCTACCTGGGTAAAACTCAACAGATTGAGACCATTTAGACCAGCAGTTTGTCAATAGTTTGACCTCTACCCTGGGGACAAAAAACCCACCTAGCCATTTAAAAAAAAAGTTTCTATTTTTTTCAGGGTTTACATCCCTGGAAACCCATGCTCAAGTAACTCCAAATTTAGGACACTAACCTGACACCGAATCCTCTGAGGCAAAACCAAATGGCAAAGAAATCCAATGAAGCATGTTGATTTTAGAAGACTTAGGCCCACCTTTAAAAAGATATCATGATAAAACCTTAATTATAGTGGTGCTCCCATGCCACTATCATGCTTTGGAATGGGAAAGCACAAGCTCTCAGCGGTCTGTGCATCCTGTCCAGCAGTGTGCGAGCTGCTTACACACACTAGCACAACCAGGGACAGCTGTGGGTGAGCCTTGTACCTGCTGGAGGAGCTGCCTGTGCAGATCACTGGCTCCTGGGAGTGGCAGCCTGTCAGGCTGCAGCTTTTGCCGCTGCGGTTCCTGGTAGAGCCCTGCAGCTCTGCAGATACTGATTTATATCCACTCAGGGCTCTATTCTTCACCCCCCACTTCCACAAGGCCCCCCTCAACCTCCCGCTGCTCATCCTTTTTGCTCCTCCCCCAAGACTCCCCACCCACCAGGCACGGAAAGGCCTGAGCGGCAGGTGTGGAGGCCTTGAGAGAAGGGGAGAAGTAGGGATGGTAACAGGGGGGAGCAAGAGGAGGATTAGGGGTGGGAAGAGGAGCAGCGCGAGTGGGACCCCAGGGCGGAGTGCAGGTGGGGCCCCAGGAGTGGAGCTCAGGTAAGGCCACGACCCAAGCACCCTTCTGGCTGTGGCACTCTAAAGACGGCGGGCCAGCAGACCTCCAAAGAGAGGTGCACCACATCCCGTTTGGGGAGTCTTGGCCTCCCCTGGCCTATTGTACCCACTGCCCATGCACCTATGTATGTATTTATATGGCCCTCACCACCATTGCATCTGAGCACCCATACGGATGCATTGGTGGCATAACAGGCAGCTTCTCACGTGGTGGCATGCTCAGCCAGGTTGGGCAACCCTGCCACCCACACGTGGGCATGGAACATATTAGCCCTGGCTGGTGCTCAGCCTACCAGTCTCATCCATTTCCTTGCAGGGCCGGTGGCCTTTCTTAGGGCTTCTACATAGTCCTGTGGTGCTGCTTCGTCAAGAGTCTCAATAAAGTTTAAACCCTCGATTACCACAACCCCTGCTGTAGCCAGGAAACTACATCAAGTTGAGTCATCATATTGTTTGAATTACACCAATATGAAAATACTTGAAAGCCACAGGGAGCCAGCATTTCCCCTTATATATAAAATAGGGTTATGGCCATATTAAAAAAAAATACTTTAAAAGTATACAGTGGAACTTAGAGCTTAAAGATTACGAAAAGAGCATGAAAATAATTACATTTAAAATTAGGTCTCCACTCATTCTGCTCCTCAGTTTTCATTTCCCCCTCAGCTGCTATTTGTTGTTATGTTTTGGAACAGACGGGGAAGCTGAGAGAAAATCAATTATTGTAGCTGAATTATTTTAAATGAAAATGTAAATGAATTATTTTAATCTTAGAGACAGGCCCAAACTAAAATCCAGATCTGAAGAGCCCCAGGCTTTAGGGGCATTTGAGTTGGGATTTGGATGCAAAGTTTGCATGGTCTCGCTTTCTATGGGATCCAACTGTGATCTGCGGCTGTGGTGGGCCTGGACTGCTTGGTTCACAAAGAGCTGGGGAGGTGATAGGGCTATACAGAAGGGACATCCCCAGGGTGGGAGTAAGGATGCCTGCTCCCTTGGGACAGTGCAGGACAGCCCCTCAGAACCCTTGATGCTAGTTTGGTGCAAATCCCACAACAAATGTCTGCAGTCAACCCCTGACTTGCTGTACTCTGCTAGCTGTGTCCTCAGTCCAGCCCCGGCTTTGGAGAATTTGGCAACACGGAGGTTTGCTGTGTCTAATTATGGACAGGCCAAAGGGGCTGACCCCCATTCCCATTGAAGCCAAAGGCAAAACTCCCACTGACTTTGGGAGGGCAGGATTGGGCAATGTCCAATATCTTAAGGCTGCAATGTCCTTGGCATGATCTTACCACTAAGCAACACACTGTCTTCATCCAAGGAAAACTAAACGAGGACTCGCCTTGCAGAAATGTGTCTAGAAAGGGCATTATAAATGATCGGAGATTGCAAATAATAATGTGAGCAAAATCTCCTGCTTGACACAGAGCTATTTCTCTGACAAAACTGCGAGTGTGCTCAGAAAAATCCATTCCTGATCCCCATGACCTTATAAGCTTAGTGGGATGGCAATAGCTGGAATACAATGACGTAGATGTGATGTGAGTGAACTTGTAATGAAGCCCAAAGCTCAGCTGGAGCCAGAGAGACATGTTAAAAAGACTAAATACTAAACCTGGCTTTGATGTCAGTGTAACGCTGCTGAGAGACCGACCAACAGAGCGGAACAAAGCTAGCATACTCTGAAGTCACGGGAGGCAGCTCCATTCAGCTTACCTTAGCAATCGAATGAGAATGAACTGAAGGAGTCCAGATAAAGCACGAGATAAAGTGGTTCAGGACCTTGTGAGAGTGCTTTAGTATGTTTCTGCCAGGCTTACCACACACAATCCATGCAGTATTTATGCCAAACCTGACAAAATTTAAACGTATATTGCTTACCCAAGCAAAACTCCCATTGCCTTCCAGGAATGCAAGATTGGACCCCACAGGGAAGGAAAGGTGGCATAAGTTTCCTTTTGTTCGTGTTAATAATGTGTGGTCTTGAACAGCAAAGTCTGGGAACTATTAAAAGCAATGCCAAGATTGCCCACTGCAATGCCTTGAGGATTGAGAGAGATTAGTGTGTGACTACAAAAATCCCAGCAGGGATTAACAGAATTATACAACCTATTACATACTATTAGCAGTAGTAGAATCATAGAAGACTAGGGTTGGAAGAGACCTCAGGAGGTCATCTTGTCCAACCCCCTGTTCATTTCAGGACCAACACTAACTAAATCATCTCAGCCAAGGCTTTGTCAAGCTGGGCCTTAAAAACCTCTAAGGATGGAGATTCCACCGCCTCCCTACGTAACCTGTTCCAGTGCTTCACCATCCTCTTAGTGAAATAGTGTTTCCTAATAGCCAAACTAGACCTCCCCCATTGCAACTTGAGACCATTTCTTCTTGTTCTGTCATCTGCCACCACTAAGAACAGCTAAGCTCCATCCTCTTTGGAACCCCCTCTTCAGGTAGTTGAAGGCTGCTATCAAATCCCCCCTCACTCTTCTCTTCTTCAGACTAAACAAGACCAGTTCCCTAGGCCTCTCCTCATAAGTCGTATGTTCCAGATCTCTAATAATTTCCATTGCCCTCTGCTGGACTCTCTCCAATTTGTCCACATCCCTTCTGTAATGAGGGGCCCAAAACTGGACACAATACTCCAGTTGTGGCCCCACCAGTGCCGAATAGAGGGGAATAATCACTTCCCTCGAGGTGCTGGGAACGTTCCTACTAACGCAGCCCAATAAGTCGTTAGCCTTCTTGGCAACAAGGGCACACTGTTGACTCATATCCAGCTTCTCATCTACTGTAATCCCAGGTCCTTTTCTGCAGAACTGCTGCTTAGCCAGTCAGTCCCCAGCCTATAGCAATGCATGGGATTCTTCCATCCTAAATGCAGGACTCTGCACTTGTCCTTGTTGAACCTCTTCAGGTTTCTTTTAGCGCAATCCTCCAATTTGTCAAGGTCACTCTGGACCCTTCACGTCTCCTCTCAGCTTAGTGTCATCTGCAAACTTCCTGAGAATGCAATCCATCCCATCATCCAGATCATTAATGAAGATATTGAACAAAACCAGCCCCAGGATAGATCCTTGGGGCACTCCACTTGATACTGGCTGCCAACTAGACATCGAGCAGTTGATTACTACCCGTTGAGCCTGACAATCTAGCAAGTTTTCTATCCACCTTATAGTCCATTCATCGAACCCATACTTTTTTCACTTGCTGGCAAGAATACTATGGGAGACTATATTGAAAGCTTTGCTAAAGTCAGGATATATAACATCCATCACTTTCCACATATCCACTGAGCCAGTTATCTCGTCATAGAAGGCAATCAGGTTGGTCAGGCATGAGTTGCCCTTGATGAATCCATGTTGACTGTTCCTGATCACTTTCCTCTCCTCCAAGTGCTTCAAAATGGTTTCCTTGAAGATCTGCTCCATGATTTTTCCGGGGACTGAGGTGAGGTTGACCAGTCTGTAGTTCCCCAGATTCTCCTCCTTCCTTTTTTTAAAGATGGGCACCATATTTGCCTTTTTCCAATTGTCCGGGACCTCCCCGGATCACCACGAGTTTTCAAAGATAATGGCCAATGGCTCTGCAATCACATCAGCCAATTCCCTGAGCACCCTTGGATGCATTAGATCTGGTCCATGGACTTGTGCATGTCCAGCATTTCTAAATAGTCTGTAACTTGTTCTTTCACCACTGAGGGCTGCTCACCTCCTCTCCATACTGTGCTTTCCAGTAGAGTTACCATAGTGCCTAGAGCCAGACCCAGCTGAGCCTGGGACCCATTGTTCCAGTTGCTGATTGAACATGGTAGGATACACTCCCTGCTCTAAGCAATGTACAGTCTAAACAGATAAGACAAGACAGACAAAGAGTAGGATAACAAAACTACTGTTATCATTCACATTTTACAAACAAATGAGGAACTGAGAGATTCAGTGATTCAACCAGGGTCACACAAGAAGTCTGTAGCAGAAGAGCCAGGGACTGAGCTCAGATGGTCAGAATCCTATTCCAGCCTCATTACCCCAAGGACCATCCTTGTGCTATCTGACCTTAGGCACTGAACAGTCTTTTCTAGTTACACTTGAATTACAGCTGGGTATCATTAATTATTAATAAACCTGGAGCCAAACAGAGGGCAGCATTTTTCAAACACCACAAACACACCCAGAAGTCACCACCATGTTCCTCTTTAAAAAGCTGAGCGGTTTGAGCACCGAGATGTAATAGACATTGATCATTTGCTTTCAAATTTCTCCACAAATCTCCAAGGTGCTCAAACGTTCTGATGAAAGGCAAACCCAGTTCTACCCAAATAATAATAAAAACATTGTTCACCCTTCCAGGATTTTGTTTGTTTCAGTGGTATTAAAGGAGCCTTCATGCTTTTTAATCATCATGGCTTTGCTGTTAGTAATGTTGATGTATTACTACCAGGCTATGCACCAGAAGGTATCCTTGCATTCTTACCTTCATATATGTGTGTACTCAGGAACAATTACTAATGTCAGTTGAATTTGCTTGCTAACATTTTCCTCCCATTGTTTGGGCTTTAAATCATTTTCACATTTACAACATTAAGAAGGCACCTTGAGCAATCATTCTTGTGGGCAACAAACTGTTACTGCTTCTCACGTGTCTTGGGTCACTACTTAATTACTGGATTTCACTCCCAGTTAAAACCATTAATCTTGTCTCCACCAGCCTGTGCTAGGGCCTCTGACTTCAGGATGTATTACGTTAAGTACATACAACTCAAGTTACAGTTCCGAAGCCCTGATTCCTAGCAGGGCTTATATGTAAGTCTATCAACAATGAATTTCTTTGGCTTGCATCCGCTACACACGACAAACCCTCTCATGACAATTTGGAACTTTCGTTTTCGGGGGCAACCAGGAATGCTGAGTGGGAGCAAATGTGAAAAATAACAGGGAAGAAAGTAGAAATGGAATTGAGCTATAAAGTTCACGTATGGGAATTTGTTTCATCCCATTATGAGTAAGATTGTCACTCTCTTATAGACCCACCTCTTGTTATCTCCTCTGAATTCCATGTGATCTCGTGAGTAGTATGGGTGTGAAAACAGTCAAGAAAAGAACGGTGGCACATGGGAAGCTGACATTAATTTTATTAAAAGTAAAATTTTATTAGAACTTAAACTCATTTATGAAATATACCTCCCTCCCCCCCAACACACACACACACACACACACTTTCTGTGGTAGGATACACTAGGCCTGATTCTGTTCCTATTTACTCTGGTAAAACAGAGGCTGTCCAGTCAGTGTAAGTAAGGGTAGAATCTGACCCCATTATCCTTGTTAGTATTGATGGGAATTCATAGGTGTTAATTTAGACTGAGAAAGGCTCCCCTGTTGTCCCCTAAATGAAATTGCAATGAAAACATGTTGAGCATTACAAGTATAAAAATTGAACATAAGGGCTACAGAATTGGAACAAAGCCTGTTTCATAGCCTGTGTTACGATCTACAGTACGTTCATGCAAAATGCCATGTGAATCACTCTTAATTTACAACAGAATATGTTTTGCTTTTTCAGTTAAAAAAATAGTGAAGACTGTGAAGGACAAGAACTTTCCTACTTTTTAGCTGTAAATGTCTCCATAAACATGGAATCTATGAAAAATAGTATTTGTTTGTGATGTGAAAGTGATTAGGTCTGTGCAAGAACAAACACATGAACAGTGCCAATGTTTGATATTTTCAGGAGATGGGCTCCAGACTTGTGACTATTATAATGATTAATATTATTCTGGCACGTAGAAGCCCCAACCAAGATCAGGGCCCTCTTGTGCTGAGTGCTGTACATATGTATAGGAAAGATATTCCCTCCCCAGAACAGTGTACGTTTGAAATGGACAGCAGATGAGACAAAGGAAGGGCAATGATTCCCATTTTACAGATGGGGAACTGAGATGCAGAGAGACAAAGTTACACACTTTATAAGTATCACACACACAGCCTGTAGCAGAGCTGGGAAGTGAACTCAGAATTCATATGGATCTCTGTGGGCCAACTCTTGAAGTCAATTGGACTATACTGGGTACAAGGATGTGTCTATGTGGATCCAGTTATAGACACAGGGCCTTCTTCAGTTTCACTCCCTGATTCTGATAAAATAACAGGACTAGGATGTTTGGATTGCAATCACTGCAGAGAATGTTACTCCCTTTAAAAACACACCCTGTTTCCATTGAAAATTAAAAATCAGCCATCATGGAAACATTTATAAAGATGTTAGACTTGATTTGTACTGTAAAAATCTAGGCTAATTTTGGGACCTCAATTGTTCTGACCAAGTTCTTTTAGAATGCTGCTTCTTATATGCTTCACTTTCTTTCTCATTGTTACTGTTCCCTGATGTAAAGCTACTTTAAAAGTGCTTTTTGTGATATTCATGGTTAGCCCCCTATGAACGGGTTGCTGCATGTTTTGGAGATGTACCTGCAATGTCACACTCCTCCTCTCATTCTTTTCATCTTCTCCTCCCCTATCAGATTTGACAGGCTGGCCTGCATGAAAGCTGTCTGTTCAGATGACAATTCAGCACAAGCCTAGATATGATTTAGTCACGGCTAAGTTCCATCTGAATAGATAGGTTATCAAAGCTGAGAGATGTTTATAAATAGCTGATCGGATGGGAGATGATTCTGATCCTTATGTAAAAGGTTGAGGCCTAGAGCAGGTTAAATAGCCTCTGATTATACTTGGTGACTTTTTGGGGGTAACCTTGCTGAGGAGAACATTCCAAGGTCAGAGCTGGCAGCCCCTTAGATTATTCACAGGTTGTCCAGCAGGCTCTTGGAAGTTGCCTGTACTGTTTGTTTTGGTCTTGTCTTCTCCTTTGCTTCAGATTCAAATTTAGGTAAAAAATCATCAGTCTTCTTTGGTTACACAGAAAGTAGCAGCATGGCTGACTGCCATGTCCTTAGCAGTAGGAACTGTGCCAGGCTCTTTCATATATTTATAATTACAGGCATTGGACTCAAGAACTGTAAAATCCAATTGGTCTTGCCTTGGGAGAGCAGGGCTCTTGCTGCATTTGAATTTGTGTCAAGGAAAAATAATGTCTATGGGAGTCCTGTGCCCTACAAGAGCAAATTAAGAAAGAAAGGTGAAGATATTGGGGTTCCTTTTTGGAACTTTTAATACTTACTGGATCTCATACAAAATTATTACAGATGAGGCCCAAGGACTTACTTTACCTACTGTTTAAAAACAAGTTACTTTATGTTCAAGAGTAAATGCCCACCTTTGGGAAAGATCAGACACACTAAGGTTCATTTGTCTTATATGGCACAGACTCCAGGAACAAGGGCAAAGAGAAAATTCTAGACATGATCCTGCAATCAGATTCTCCCATCTTTATGCCCACAATGCATAGCACTGAAATCAGTGGAGCTCCGCATGGGTCAGATGGAAGAATTGGGGGCAAAAAGCCTTAGTTTGAGGTATGGTGGCAGTACCTTGTGCCACTGAAGACAATGGCAAAACTCCTATTGACTTCAGTGGTTCAGGATCAGAGTCTTGGTCCTCTGAAAGATCAGTGTCCACAAGTTCACACCCCCACACAGCCATGCTGCTGCATAGTTACATGGAGGGGAAAGAGTTTCACTTATCGTCTTTCTGCACTGCATGCTCCAGCTCACCTATACAATGCAAGATGGATTTGGCTTATGGTTTACATTTGTCACCCAACTTACTGTTCTCTTAATGGAGTTGCTGTTGATGTATGTGGACAGGGGATGTTTATTGTAATGTATTTTCCTCCTGCTGGGAAGTACCATTTTGAGTTATGTTTTTTCCCCATGTGAAATACCTGGCAACATTTGAATTAAAAAAAAAAAAAAGAGGGTGTTTGTCAGCCAAAGGAAAGAAGGGGTGAGGGTGTTGAGGTGGGCAATGCAGCAAGGCGCTTAAATAAAACTGTCAAAAATGGGGAGATTGAATTTGGCAGGTGGAAACCTGAATACAACAGAAGGGAAGTGAGAACTTACATGGAGTGCAGCAACAGGAGAAAAATGAATAGCTCAGAATAGGAAGGTGTAGGTTTGATCTGAAAAATAGACCGTGGAGACGAGAAGGGAAGTCCAGTTCTCTGAAGGAGAAAATAAAAAGTATTTCCAAGGAGCTTGGCACAGAAGCAAGAGCCTGAACTGGCAAGAATTTAGAACAAGAGGCACAGGACAAATGGGAGAAGAATGGGAAGGGAGATAAAGACTTACATGAGTCTTGTGTAGAGGGAAGAAAACTGCAAAGGAGGGAAGGCAACCATTTGATACAGATTCCAAGCTCCCAGGAAGAAATTGTCTCTGAGTTAAAAAAAAAAACAACAAAATGGTTCCAAACTATTTCTTTAACAGGAGTCCAAACTGTTGGTTCCATGGCATATTTTTTAATGAGTAGGAGTTGTGGGATTTGTCCAATCACCAGTGTGGATTCTGGTCACGGATGCGCCGTCATCTAGGACTTCGGGTGAAATTCTCCTACAGTGCCAAGAATCAGTCTCCCATGTAAGCTCTATTTGAGGCCTAGGTGCCCAATCCTGCCCCATGAAGTCAATAGCAGAAATGACTATTGACTCCAATGGGAACAGGCTTGGGACCATAAAGCAAGATTTATATGGGATTTAAGTGATGCTTAGGGTCTTTTTATGGGCTCTCTGTACTGGGGCTAATTTAACCCTTTTAAAATGACACAGATTTTTATTTCATAGCCAGTGGCCCCAGTCATGAAGTTCTCACTCAGGCAAAACTCCCATTGACTTAATTAGGAGTTTAACCAGTGTATCAATTTCAGAATAGAGAATGAATAATGGGTGCAATATAAATACTTAAGATGAGTAAACAGATGGAATTTCTCAGGGATGAAATGAATTGATGACTAGAAAGGACAGAGATCTATTCAGATAATCCCAGTTCAGATCTGTGTCTATTCAAATAAATCCAATTCCCTGATGTCTAGTATTGGTGGGGCAGGGGTTTAAATCAAACAGCTGGAGAGCAGCTGTTCACTTCGCTCCCCCACCTCATTTGCAGTTTACCAAAATCACAAGTATTAACTGTAATCAGTCTTCTTGCACAATGTAGTGTCAGCATAAAAATTACCCTGATTTCCTACCATCACCCAGCGTGTAGTTAAATTGCACCCAGATCCACAGAACATAGTATAGTTCGTATCATGAACAAGACATACCACATTATTTATAATATACTTTCTGTGAAAGGCTGTCTTTGGAAAACCTAGAATTCAACGTATATGGCCAGCCCTCCAGAGTATTACTCCGTTTTTGCTTAGTTCTTCCTCCAGCAAACCCTGCTGAAGTCAATAGATGTTTCCGGCAGTAAGGCTGGAGCAAAAACCAGAGCTGAATGACTAATGCAAACATTTTCCCATTAATATCTAGACTCATGTTTTATATAACTTCACTTCAGACATGCTTGACCCATGCCCCTTCTGTGTTAATTTTACACTGATATTCAATCAGCTAATTTTTCCTGGCATAGAAGTTTGCAGAGAGTTAAATTGAAAATCACATCTGTATGTTTGGAAACTGAATTCTACATTCTAGGATGCCAGTATATGTGCTGAAAGTGTGCATTGACTTGTCCAGTCAGAGAATGGAAACAATGCCATGTGGCCTCTCTGACCAATCACAGCTATGTAACACAGCTCTAATACTGAATATTCACAATCAATCCATATTTAATAAAATTCAGAATGATCTTCAGCAATTAACTGAGAGCAGAACAAAAAAGGGGGGTGATTATCAAATAAAGTATTTTTTGTGAACTATGCATTCAGTGCTAGTAAAGATTAAATTAAAATCTGAGTCGGGACCTCAGCATGTGGATCACAGTGCGGTAATGATGTCATGACGACTGACCTTTGAGCTCACAGATCTTCAAAGGGGTTACTCACGTGAGTAAGGATTTGCAGAATGTGGCACTAGATAAAAGTGACAAGAAACAATGATTACGAGTGCTCAGGCCCAAGGGTATAGATCTCATCTGGAAAAGCAGAGTGATGAAAAAAATTACTTGAACCATGACACACATTCTTACCTGATTTTCCTGTGTCTGATTCCTTTGATTCTGCGTTAAGCTGTGGCTCACCTCTGCGGTGATGTGAGATGGGAAAGTGCCAGCACAAGAATTGAATGGCTGTTGAGCCACAAGTTCCCTAACTGTGTTGGCGAAACATGACCATATGCTAGCCAGCAATAAGTGCAAGGAAACATCCAGCGCTCAGCCTGCGTGTCATGTTATGCCGATCAAACTCTGCCGGCAAGACACTGTTTCTGAAAAACTAATGAAAACCTAAAGGCATCCAAACTATATCTGATATCGTAAGGTTAAGTTGCAATATTCAACCATGTATATAGTAATAAAGACAAACTCTTCTGCCACTATAGACATTTGTAATCTACATTATTATTACATCAAAAGGAAGGTGATCTAGTGGTTAGGGTGCTTGCCTGAGACTCAGAAGCCCTGAGTTCAATTCTATGCTCTGTCTCAGGCTTCTGATGTCTTGTACAATATGTCTACACTGCAACTTGATTCCTAGAATGGGTAGACAGACATGCACTAGTGTGCTGAAAATATCAGTGTGGATATGGTAGCTTGGGCTAGCCAGGCAGGGTTAAACTGTCTAGCCTGAGCTGCCACCAGTGCTCCAACATCCACACTGAGATTTTTAAGTTGAGCGGAGATAGTGCGAATCTGTCACCTGCACTGAGACTCACACCAGCTGGGATCAGGAAGAAATTTCCTTTCATGTGTTACACAGTTATATGTACAGTAACTCCTCACTTAAAGTCATCCTGGTTAACGTTGTTTCATTGCTGCTGATCCGTTAGGGAACATGCTCGTTTAAAGTTGCACAATGCTCCCTTATAATGTCATTTGGCAGCTGCCTGCTTTGTCCACTGCTTGCAGGAAGAGTAGCTCATTGCAGCTAGCTGGTAGGGGCTTGGAACCAGGGTGGGCTGGCAGTCCCCCCATCAGCTCCCCTAAGTTCCCTGTGTGGCAGCCACCCAGCAGGCTATCAATTGCCAGCAGTTCAGCTGTCCCTCCCTGTACTGCCATGTGCTTCTCCTGCCCTTTGCCTTGGAGCTGCTCCTTGCTGTGCAGGGGGGAGACTAGGGGGCTAATGTCAGGGTGTCCCCCTCCCCCCTGCTCCTGCCCCCTGCTTACCCCATCTCCATACACCAGGGGAGGGACACGACAGGGCTCAGAATGGAGGGAGTCTGCTGGCAGCAGCTGCTGTCTCAACTTGTTGATCTACTTAAAAAGACAATGTACTTACAGTGGAGTCAGCATACTTAGAGGGGCAATGCGCATCTCTCTCTCTCACATACACAGGGTGTGTTTCTCTGTCTGCCATGCTGTATCCCCTCCCTCCATTTGAGCTGCCTTGTAGAGTCTGAGGCTACATTAATAGCTGAATGCTAGTTCATCATTTAGCAGTAAGGCATTCCCTGGGAAATATCCCACCCTCTTCCACCCTCTTATGTCACCACCTCAACCAAGCTTCACAATCATCATTGGTGTGTATAGTATTAAATTGTTTGTTTAAAACTTATACTGTGTGTGTATATATATAATATAGTCTTTGGTGAAAAAAATTTCCTGGAACCTAACCCTGTCTATTTACATTAATTCTTATGGGGAAATTGGATTCATTTAACATTGTTTCCCTTAAAGTCGCATTTTTCAGGAACGTAACTACAATGTTAAGCGAGGAGTTACTATACATTAGGATACTTTGTCTTCTGCTGAAGTATCTGGAATACAGTAGTTAGCAGTAAGATGCTGGAGTCAATGGATAATTGGTTCAGTGTTGCACTCCTGTATTTGGGTTTCAAAAGACCACCAGTGAGTTAGTGATAGCAAACAAATGTTCAAATATCCCACAGCAATTTTCAATGGGACAAATTTTTTTTGCCATGTTTACAAGCAATGGTTCCATAAGCCAATTAGCACAGCTGTATCCTGGGAGATTAGCATCTGAAGTTAAAAAATGTGATGCATTAAATGTTTTAAACTATTTACTCAGTATTGTCTGATCCTATAGGAAACTGACATACTCACACTGCTGCTTGACATGCAAATATGGCACCGTCTACAGACACTATTTCTTATTGTGCTCCTAAAATTGATTTGGACATGTAGTTACACAAATTGAAGATGAGTTATGCTAAATTATGAGTATTGTCCTCATAATTCCTAACTTCCACTCACACTTAAAATATAAATCCCCCTTAATCTTTGAATAGGTAAAATGATGGCTGGTCAAGTCAAGGAGACTTGTAATATTGGGCTCATACTCTAGCTGCACAAGAAAATAACTTGCATCACTGTTGTGGTGTTTATAGTCAAAGAGGCCCTCAAAGTCTTTATGTGTTTGCTGAAGCAGTGGAGCAGTAAACAACTGCAATTCTACAGGAATCTTCCTTTCTTTGAAGCCTGTCTTCCATGGCTAGCACAAGTTACACATCAAAGGGCAAACCTGGCTTTGTAAAGTATTTATCAGTAATGGGGACAAGGAGTTGTGCTTCCTCAGCAGATCTTGGCTTTCAAGAAATTAAGTAATAATAGCTTGTGTCCAGTCCAGGGAAATTGGGCCCTTGAAAAATACAGTGATATGGAAATCTCTTTCCATTGGTGTAACTCTCCTCCCACTGAATTCTCTTTCTCTCTCTCTCACACGCACAAACATGCACGCGTGCACAGTATACAGTAGCAACAGGAGTATGGATTCCAAAGTATGGTATGGAATACAGCCGGTCAGGTTAAGTTTATTTGCCCCATGAAAAATGTAGATGTTAACAGAAAACCAAACCAATCAAAAACATTTTATTCCAAAATTTTCTGCACGTTTTTTTGTCAGATTTTAGTTAAAAAAAAAAACCTGATTGTTCTCCCTCTCCTCTTTTTTTTTTTTTTTGCTACCAGAAAACTGAAACATTTTGGCCAGCAGGGTAAAAATTTTTGTTGTACTGAAAATTTTCCCCCAGCTGGTGGAAATGTTCAGTTTTCATTAAAAAAAACTAAAAATGTCACCAAAATCAGGTGTTTCCTGCAGAAATTTCTGGTTTCACAAAAAAAGTCATTTTTTGTGGCAAATATGTTTTGAATGAACATTTCAGCTGGCTTGACTATGGACCCCACAGACTGGGTCGGCAGACATTACTTACCTTAGTCTTTGGTCTTGGGTAGGTAGGTTTCCTCTGACAAATCAGAGGCACCCATGTCAAGGGATGCTGGAACAGCTTATATAGTGGGAGTGCTGAGAGCCATTGAACCAAACTGTAAACCATATATATAATGTAAACGACTTAAAGCCGAGGGGTGCAGCACCCCAGTACCCCTAGTTCCAGCATATATGCCCATGTCTTTGTATTGTATTCATCATCTTTCCCAACAGTATTTAATACTCCGTAGTCCTGGCTGGGCAATCCTGATTAGACAGTAGTGCAAAGAAAACGGTTTTCTGTGGAATTTCAACCCTTCTGAACATATCAAAAGAACAACTCAGCTGCCACCGTTCCAATCCTCCAACCCTTCAGGAGCACTAAATTCATGATTTGAGAAAACTGAAAAAGGTAATGCAAAGTTCTTCTGTGTGACATTTTTTCAGTATTGGATTGAATGGCTAATGTGTATATGCATCTGTGGTATATTTGTGGTATTGAAACACGTTCCCTGGGGTGTGTCTATTTTGTTCCACAACAGTTCATAAATCTAGTAATTACTAACAAAGGATATTCTGTTACAGGTAAATAGTATTTGAAATATAATCTCCATAAATGTCATTATTTTAGCTATTAATTTTATAGATTGTTGAAGTAATTAACAGTGCATAAAGAGGACTTCCTGGAAAGTGAGTGTGATCAGCTGATGAATAGAGCTTTATAATGATCTCTTAGCATCTCAGAATGAGGATATGAATTTCATATTACATATATTTACTTATTTTAATATCTGCCAAACCTAGTGGGCAGGATTTCTGTTTGCTTAAGTAGGACAATCTGAACTACATCAAGATTCATGGCTTAGAGTCACTGCCATTGCAAATTATGAAAAGATCAAAATATACCATAATTCTCTCACACAGTGAAGCTGCTATGTTACCTATAACTAAGCAGAATCTACAGCACAATTAGTGTATGACACTTTTGTAAGCACTTTTCTCTTCACTTTAATGCTTTTTTTATTTTTAGTTTGTTTTTCTTTCTGCCTGCTATGTAGTTAATAGTGGCTTAATGCTGCATCAGAAATGAAGGTCTCTATTCATTAACGGTTATTTGGGCCACTTCTGTATAAAAGTGACATTCTTTCAGTGGAAAATAGCTCAGAGAATAGAGGGCCTATCCAGATTTTTCTGCTTTTGTTCCATTTTACTCTCTTTCACCTATGGCCTTTGCCACAATTCTTAGTTATATGGCTCCCCTACAGCTGAAAAGAGTCATCTGATGATAAATCCTGGTTACCTTTAACTTCTATTTTTTGTCCTCTGATTGATTAGATGGTTGTTGCAAAGAACCACAAGGAAAGGCAATATAAACAAACAGAACGGAAACCACCATACTTCCAGTTCTCTGCGCCACTCGAATTATACTCTGCTGAATGGTGTGGAGAATAGCAAACATGCTCAAAAAGCTGCTTACCGCCAGAGTTGTGACGAAGAGTCTGTATGGTGGCATTTGACTTCTGCACAGATTTTCCCGCCCTTTGTGTGTGTCCTGAGATCCATGGTTTTACGGAATTGAATCCATTACTGATTCCACGGGAGGCAAAGTTTACCTCACCCTGTTATCCCCAGGACAGAATGAACTGCAGGGACATCGAACAGTTGAAAGCTGTGGATTTTCTTTGACCCTATATAGGTCTTTCTACAATAGGGCTGTGTGTGGCCTCCTGTAAGCAGTGCTGCCCCCCAGATATGCATGCTTATCTTCTATTGACCACAACTGATGTTTTGGATGCCAGAATTAAGTCCACTTGACATTCTTGGAGAGCAAAGCTGAAAAACCTGCATAACCCCCTGACAATATAATGACTTATCAAGAACTGAAGCCGTCTATGCACACAGCCTTATTTTATTTAGAATACAATTAATCAGAAGCAGAAATTCAGACTCTCCTTTCTTTTGATAAACTATATTCAAATCAGCATTGATTAGTCCCAAAATATTCAAGCAGCAGTAGAAGTAGCATCTGTTTCTTTAATAGCTAGCTGGGGCTCAAAGTCTGCAGCTATCATATTGTCCTCTTAATCTAAGACATCAGCTGGTGCCCATTTGGTGTTTATTACAGCAACTCTTCCTTCTCTGTGTGAAGGAAATGATACCTCATTTCCCTCATTAAAATAAAATATAACCCCCTTTTAATGCACTGGCCTATTGTTGCATAAATTATGAGGACTTTCTGCTGATATGGAATGCAGACGTTTCATACATGGAGTGCAAAGACTCCTTGCCTATGAAAATAAAAAGCAGATGTCTCTCTCCCTCCCTCTTTCTCATGAGGTTAATCATGGTACTTTAACTCTTGATGCACCATGATGGGTCACATTCATGAACTACATGCAACTGGCAGCAAGCCTTAGAGTTAAACAAATTGGACCCAGTTAATCCCCATGTTGCTCTCTATATTTGTCAATGGGCAAAATGCAGGGGAGCATCCAAGGGAGTGAAATTCTGCTCTCATTTACACAGGAGTGAATCTGCAGTTTCTCTTGTATAAATGAGAGCAGAAGCTGGCTCAGGGAGCCTATAGGAAGACTAAGTGGGTGAAACGTGATACCTTCTTCTAGACCCTCAGTGTATATGAATTGCAGACTCCCTTTGGCTATGTCTATACTTGGAGCTAGGGGTTTGATTCCCAGCTTGGGTAAACGTATCCACACTTGATCTCATCAAACTGGGATGCTAAAGATAGAAGTGTAGCTGCAATAGCACAGACAGCAGCAGCACGGGCTAGCTGGCCCAAGTACACAGTGTCCAGGGAGGTTTTTACTCAGGGTGGCTAGCCCATGTCACTACTCTCCATGTTCCTGCAGTGACACTACAATTTTTAGTGCACTAGCTCAATCACAACTTGCATGAGTATGTCACATCCATAACTCATGGTGTAGACATGCCCTTGAGCGTGGCTTACTCAAATTCACTCCCACTTATCAATATCTAATTTAAACTCCTATCATGCCTTACACCTCACCTCTGAATAGGGTTCACTGAGTCTAATTGTGCATCTGTGGCTCTCAGGTGCTATAGCTCAAATTCTGAGGTGTAAAAAGAGCGGAGTGTAACAAGGAAAGCAACTAACAGCTGGTTGTAAAAAGGTGTAAATTAAATCAGGCCCCAGGAGATCCTCATCCTCCATATGGAGAAGGAGGTGGAGCAGAGCTTTATATCACCCAGGGATTCCCCTGCATCACATGGAATTTAATCAAGAATTTAGTGCTCCTGAAGAGTAGGGGGATTTGAACAGTGGCAGCTGAGTTGTTTTGTTCTGCAGAAAATTTTGATGAACAATTAAAGTTTGAAATATTTTGATTTTGAAATGCCTTTGCAGTGCCTCATAGGTAGGGTGACCAGATAGCAACTGTGAAAAAAACGAGACGGGGGTGGGGGGTAATAGGCACCTATATAAGAAAAAGTTCCAAAAAAACAGCACTGTCCTTATAAAAATGGGACATCTGGTCACCCTACTCACAGCTGTTTTAGTTCAGGTTATATATGGTCCTATTCTCTTCTATAGGCTGGGCTGCCTGCTTGGACTACATTTCCCACAATGCAACATGGTCCTATCTTTTGCTGAGGTGAGGTATGGGAGTTGCATGGTCATAGTGTATCAGGGAAGAAGAATGATTGAGGAGCCTGATTGCTATAGGAGAATGAGGGAGACAAGTGGGCACTGAATTACAGCTCCCACGAGGCATATCCAAATACTGTAAACATGTTTGGTTTTTAAGTGCTAGGATTTTTTATGAAAAAAGCACAATTTTCCATGGAAAAGCAGACACTTTTTGTGAAAAAATGAAATTTTTCACAAAAAGTGTCTGCTTTTCCATGGAAAATATATTTTATGTCAAAAATCTGTTTTCACTGAAAATGTTCAACACACCATAGTATTTAATATATCAGAATATCTCTTTTATTTTCTTCAGGGAAGAATACTTGTAAACACACTGCATAAACCAGGCAGATGACTCCAAACCACACGGTTGGCCTGCATGTCATGGTATTGTCACAAGTGGATTATTACTTCTGGAGGGAGACCTATGGTGCAGAAGATACAAAACTAGTCTGAGTGTGATTAAATGGGCTAGAAGCTGTACATTTTATGGGAAGGCTTTGTAAGCCCAGTGCCAATCTGTAAGACATAGTATAGTACTTAAATTCTTCTTATCCATAAGGGTTGCTTCAGCGGGAACCTGTTTAAAATTCCCCAAACAATTTAACAGCTGTTTTCATCACAAGGTCTGAGGACTTGAGGAAGATATCCAGGAAGGGTCTTGAAATCTTACCAAGATTATATTTTTCCTAACTTGGCAAAGTACATTTTCCAAATTGTCTTCCATTTATATCACGGCAACTCCTATTAGCATTACTGTAGTTGGGGAGTTCTTGGCATTACCATAATGAACATCATTTATCAGCAGATAACTCACCAGTAAAAACAAACAAACACATGGACAACATTGTGACTAGAACAAACCTTGCACAGAAGGATCAGCCTGGGAGTGGATCAAGTGGCTCAGTAATGAAAACAATCAGTCAGCCAGTACATTTCTCCTTGAAGTGATGTTCTTGAGAGTTTTACAGTGCATTGGTTGTAATAAGATTAAAATGGGATGAAACAGAAAAAAAGCCTGCTTTGTACTACCTGGGTGTGTAGCCAGAGGCAGACTTACTGGGTGACAAGCCACAATGCTAGAATAAACTGATGTACCTGATTGGAAAGTAGGGAGTCCCATACCATGAAATGGTTGCTGGTTCCTTAGATCAGCTAAATACCAGATCATTTTCCAGGCATGTCAGGAGAGACGCTTTAGGTGTCCTTGGCCTGTTCTGCTCTGTCAAGCTCTGCCTTCTCAAGGGATCTTGGCCAAGACCCTACTCCTCCTTTTGACCACAAAGCAGCTGCTTTCATTGCTCTGAGAGTCTCACTGACCCACTGTGAGCTATGGAATTAGTATTATTCTGCTCCTTTTCCAACCTGGGACCAGCACTTGCCCAGTCCAGTCTTTGTTCCTAAGGTGTTTCCAGGTATTGTCCTGTAGGAGGGAGTGGGGCCAAATCATGATGTCACCTCCCCCTTTTGTATCTTCTTCCAACCCACTTGAAAGATCTTTTACTGTGACCAGAGTCAAACAGTTCCCATGATGTAGTGCTGTCTATGAGAGGTTTCTATTGAACCTAGCTCCTGGGGTAATCCTTGTGAGTGTGTGTATTTCCTCAATAGGCCATCAACACTGTTTGGCCTTTTCACTGTCATACCTGAAAGGCTGCTTGTGGGTGTTCCCAATCTCGCAACATGTTTCAGTAACACATATATGGCAAAACTTCATAACCTCATATACAATGATAGCACATACAATTTAACAGGATATTAATGTTCAACAGATTTAGACTTTTAAAATGATACCTCACAAGGCATAATTTGTACAAAACATATAATTATATCACCATGGTGAATATAGGGTGTAATGTCTCTCTTTGGGACATAGAGTGTCACAGATACTGAAGTTCTTCCAGATGGTAAATTTACATTAATAATTTACCCAACTCTAACACATACTCAAGCCTGTATTCTCAGCTATATGCACAGTGATTTAGCAGGGTGACTCCTGCTGATCTTAGTGAAATATGTATCAAAGGCTTCTTGCAGGTTGCACAGGAAATGGACCCCTAAGTTAGCATCAAGCAAACAAGAGGGAGGGAAATTATTCAAAAAGTCATGACATTTGTTGAATGATTTATTCAAAAGATATGAATCAGCCAGTTCTGCTGTTAGCACAGACTGGAATAGGTTACAGACCCTGTCTTAGACTGCAATCCAGCCTGAAAAAAGGGAGCCAAGTGAGAATTTTGGGCCTAATTCTCATTTATGTTGAGGTGTCTTTCCCTTGCCAGAGCAAGCTATAAATGACATTAACACCCACTTTAAAAACCTGGTATACAGGGCCAGAAATGAGTAAAAGGCAAATTAGGCTCCTAGTGTCAATTTGTATTACCTTGTGCTCCATGCATTTGTCTATCGTACCTACTGAACTTGGATCGAAAACTCTTTTAGGTAGGGAGTGTCTCTTTGTTATGTGCATGTATAGTACATGGCACAACAGAGCCTTGGCCTCTAGGTTCTACCCCAATACAAATCGTATAATAATAATACACTAATGTCCTATCACAAAAACACAGCATGTTAACTATAATGGGCCAGAGTGGGCTCCTAGGTTCATGACCTCCCATACTCTGGTTTTCCTCCTTCCACTGCAGCCATGGGGCCAAGAATCCCAGGGGCCCTGGGAGGATCGGGGAGGAGTTAGGTTCCAGGGACTAGAGCTGGTGCAGAAACATAGTCCTTTTGGGGATGGGTTCCGTAGCCTTCTCTCCAAGGAGACAAGCCCCACCCCCTAAAGGACAATGTTAGGGTCTCCATGAGGGGAGCCTTGCTGAGATTTCCTGCATCTAAGACCACTCCTATGATGAAATCTGTGGGTAGGGGATGATCTGAAATAATGACGCTATTGGCAACTGGCTGAAGACTGATTTGAGCTTGCCTGTGTATTACTGGAGAAGCGGTATCAATTGCTGCTACTGTCTTACTCCTCAGATGGCTCATTCATACTGATTCCTAGAGTTCAAGGCCAGAAAGGGTCATTAGACCACCTAATCTGACCTGTATCACAGGGTGCTAAACTTCATCCAGTTACCCCTCTATCAAGCAGTGTGTATATATTTCTGTTTGACTAAAGCAACAGCCTGCACTGGGTCTCCCCTGTTATGTGTGAAAGCACAACGAACATCATCAAATCAGTGACTGCCATACAAAAGTAAGACTAAAGCATACTTTATGTTTGGCTAAATCATATCTTCCAGAAAGACATCCAGTTCTGATCTAAAGATCTCAATGCATGGAGAATCTACCACATCCCTTGGTGGTTTATTCCAGTGGCTAGTCACCCTCGCTGTTTAAAAGTTGTGCCTTATTTCTTATTTTAATTTGTCTCTGTATTTTTAGTGAAAATATAGAAACAGTCTTACTATGCAATCTGAATGGGCACTGTAAATGCAACCTCTGGGCAAGGAAGGCAACCCAATGTGTTTGTGATTACAGCTGGTCAAAATTTTCCATCACAAAGTTTTTTTCCAACAGAAAATAGCTTTTTGGTAAAATGGAAATTGTGATTAAAAAAATTAAGTATTCATTAAAAATTTGAAGTCCCCCGAAACTGGGGGGAAAATTGATATAATCAAAAATTTCCATGCAGAAAGAAATCATTTATCGAGCAGCTTTATTTGTAATGTTGAATCTTCAACAATTCGGTAAATCCTACTGGAATATAAACCATTAGGAAAGAAAATTAAATATTCCCTTTCTTCCCTTCACACTCCCAGTTTCTCTGAACTGCCTTCAGCATCTCTAGGGAGCCAAACTTCACAGGCTGAGGAACCCCAGGCTAGACCAAATCTATTAAATGGAGCCCAGGTTTCTCTCTCTCATCACAGTTCTGTTGGCCTGTCTGTCTGCAATATGCCTATCACCATATTAACTGAGTACTATGAGCCTGATTCTCAGCAGGTAGTATTCATTATAGCTCCACTGAAGTCAACCAAGCCACACTAATTAACGTCAGCCTAGTTTTAACCTTATCCATTGAAATATTTGTTTCATTATTTCAGAGTATAGGCCATCTATTGGACAAGAGAGAAATTATTGTATATTCCTGCAGTCACTACTCAGTCTACCAAAGTTGCTTATCTTCTATAAAAGTAGTTGGATTCCCTCTATTTGTTGTCATTGTATGATGCTATGATAGTTTTGTTGTCAGCTTCAGGAAAAAAAATATCTTTTAATCTACTGATTTCCAAACTTGTACATTTCAATTAATCCAGGCACTGTTAGGTGTCTTATGCTGTTTAAATTGCTCCCCTGCCTAATACCCACAAGAAACAGAAATTTAAAGTTGATTTGGTTTATCACACACGTGATGAAATTTTATAGGTAGGCAGTTCATGGAAGACCTCGGACGTTGTTCTCTGGAGTTGGACGGCAAATTTTCTAATAAAGTTTATTTTTCTTCTAATAAAGCTTGTTAGACACAGATCAGAGCAGATATCTGTGAAAGATCAGTTGAGGTTTTATTAATTATTATTAATTATTAATTATTATTATTCAGGAGTTCTACTCTACTGTGTTGAAAACATTCCAAATGTTTTCTCTTAAAGCCCTGCAAAAGCCACACAAATGGCAGTTTGTGGCTACAACAAAAAATGTCATGTTGTCAGTTAGGCGGTAGTTGTAGAGTCACAAAGTGTCATGTCCAATATTGAAGGTAACATTTGATCTTAAGGACTAAACCCTATAATTTGATGGTGCTGATTGTATAAGGCTAGCTAGTGGTTGCTGTGGGATTCTGGTGGTGACGGTGTGTGGCAGTCGATGAATTCTTGTTATATTTAGGGTTATTTGGTTTGATTGGGGTAATGGATGGGTTTGTTTGTGTATTAGTATATTTTTAAAAGAATCTCAGTGGCCCCAGGTCACTGGATGGGCACTCTTTAACCATAGTTTTTTAAAATTCAAATACATAAATAGAACCATTTTTTTTTGCATGCAAAAGTTTGTTTTGTACCATCCTCCCAGCAGTGGGAGCACGTTTAGATGAGAGGTTGAGTCATTTGAATTGTGTGGTTTGCTAAGAGGAACAGGATCTTTTTCTAACCAGTAAACATCACCAGTATCCATGTGTTTGCTAGTGTGATCAGCTGTAAAGCTCATCGCACTCTGAAACCATTACAACACAACTAACTGAGGAGATCTGCACTGGCCTGGAAGTACTGTCAAGAAAGAGTACAAGAAAAAGAGCGTCTGGCAGTTTTGAAAAGACAGGCGGCCGGGGAGTTCAGCAGAGCACAATAAACCAATTATGTTACACAACTGTCACGATCTCTCTCAGTGAAATCAAGCTAAAACACTTACATAGATGCAACGTAGAGATCGGCATGTGGAGATTCTGGATGGAAACGTCTTCAGATTTGTGGGGTTCATAACCAGGGTTCAGATTTAAACCCAGCTAAATCAGACCATTTGTGGGTTTCATATCCAGGATTCAGGTTTGAACCCAGGAAATTGGACCAATTAATTCACAGCTAGCAGAGTAAATTCTGAGTTCACAATTATACTCTTCCCCCCCCATTCCCTACTTACTAGACAGTATCACATATGGACTATTCAGAGATTGTGGCATTTTGTTGTGGGTAAAGTACCAAGAAACACGTTGTTGGAGTACCAAGTTATTTAATTTGTTTGAATGACCTATTTCTGCTGTAGCACAGCACCCATTTTAATGAGAACAGATTTCAAGAGGAGCATTTCCCAGGTCTGACTCTGATGCTTGAAAAAGAATCCAGGAAGGGAAAATTGTGATGAATAAAGCAAGGTGGTATATTGTAATGCACTGGCTGGTGTGTATTTATATCACTGTACTCAGTTGGAGTGAAGCATCACTGTTCAGCTGTGAATCATAAACCCCGTGCTGATAAAAGTGAAAGGAGAGTCTTTTCAGCTCAAGTGATGGGATTGTGCTTTTGGGTATGGGTGTAGTTTGCAGGGGGGAGAGGGAGCATTGCACCCCCAAACTGCAAGCCTTGGGCAGGCATGGAATTTGCACCTTCCCCCCATGCATAGCCCTGTTGGCCTGACTGGAGCTGCCCGCCACAAATATAGAAATCAAACTACACCTGTGCTTTTGGGGCAGTAGGAGCTCAGTTCCAGCCGTACTGTCACTGGAGTTCTAGATGGCCATGGGGGGCAGGGTAATGACAATATGACCTCCTTTGTTTTTGGTTTTTTTTCTACAGTCATGTTAGAAGCAAGTTCTGAATGCCTGTGAACCCTAAGTGTCTGGGCATAAGCTTGGTCTGACTAGTGTGAAATGTAACACATAGGCTCATGGGTATTAGAACAGTGCAGCAGTTCTGCTAACGTTACTGTTGTGAGCTACTCACTGTTTAAAAGATGACTGTTCTAAAGCATCTAAAACCACATGGCTGACTTGGATTGTCTTGTAATCAGCTGTTCCTCATACGGGTGTGGCAGGGGGTTAGTTGTCCAAATCTGTGGTCATTTGCATAAGGGGTTTCTAAAATACAGCCCCCCTAAAATCATCTTTATACAGAAATGTCTGCTCAAATGATGGCTCTAATCCTCCCCAAACTGATCTCAGCCACTCAGGATTTATCAGGTAGCACATGGCACCCACTGTCCCAATAACTTTTTAGAGCCTCTACAGCAATACATAGTAACATAGTCAAAGCTGGGGAAGAACATGGAAGACGTATGCAATAGAGTGGAGCAGACAGGATATGTGCAAAGAAGAACCCAAAGGAATATAAAATCCAGCTTTCATTCTGATGGCCAGCTGTCTGTCTGCATTCACAATCTGTGCTGACTGAATCGTCCAAGCTTCAGGTTAGCACCACTGATGTAAACTGGCCCGCAGAAGATGTATAGTGCTGGGTAACAAATACAGTCTGTTCTCCTCTAATGCTAATCTACTGACTGCCAAAACTATGGAAAATATTCCTCCCTTTAGTAAACAAAGATAATTTCAACCCACCATGCTTTACTTTAAAAGGATAAGCAGAGAAAAAATATCCATCTACAGAGATGTGAGGAACATGTTTTAAAAAATTGGAAAGGAGGAGGGAGGACTGTGAGTGAAATGCATCGTCATAACACCATATAATTCACTTCAGGGATGCTGCCTCCTCGTCATTCATTTTCGTCATAAAAACCTTAGCCTGATCTTCGATTTTTTGAATGACTTTTTTTACTGTATTTGTGAGAAGCAACATAAACACATTAACCAACAGATTAGGAAAACATGTTTCATGGCATACAGTGAAATTCCCTGAAGTAGCAAAGACTGTCTTTTTACTACAGTTCCCATGGAGAAAAATAATTCTAACATTTACTGAAGGAACACTAACTATGTTAATGGACTTACTGCGTGTCTCCTTAGGTGTGAAAGGGGAAAGACCATATTTCACCATTAAATCTGATGTTTTTCTCATGTTTCAGGCAAAAAACAATAGAAAAAATGGCTCCTCTTTTTCTCTGGCATAATACTATTTCCCAAATGGGACCTTGTCTTTTCAGGTGTTTGTGAAAAGATGCAACTATTATGATTTGCTTTCTGTGTACTACACTTTAACATTTCTAGGAATCGGCTGCCTGAAAGGGGCAACTTCCACTTTCTGAGACGGAGGAGCGCAACATGTAACAGGGGGACACATATGGTGCTCTCTCTTGGACCTTTACTTTTGTTCCTTCTTGTTTTCTTTTTCAGCTTAATCTAAAAGAACAACCATTCAGATAAAAAAGTAGATAAACATTCCCACAGGCAAAAAAAATCTTTGTTTTAGCATTGAAGTTGCTTAAATTTAAAACCTAATCTCTGGAAAAAAAATGGGAATATCTAGTTATAGGAACCTTCTTTAATGTATCTAACATCCATACATTCCATTAAACCAGGGATTCTCAAACTGGGGGGTTGGGACCCCTCAGGGGGCCTCTAGGTTTTTTCATGGGGGGGTCACAAGCTGTCAGCCTCCACCCCAAACCCTGCTTTGCCTCCAGCATTTATAATGGTGTTAAATATATAAACAAGTGTTTTCAATTTATAAGGGGAGGTCGCACTCAGAGGCTTGGTATGTGAAAGGGGTCACCAGTATAATAGTCTGAGAACTGTTGCATTAAACAATGCTAACAGACTGCAGCAGAAGCTTTCTTGGATTATTCTGTTCTATTCTGGATAGTTTCTTAAACTGCGCTTATCGCTGTAGGACCTGAATACCTATGATAGTGCACTGAATGACATGATTACACATCCATCATGTGTAGTTCATTCTCTCTCTCCTCATCTCCACATGGGGAGAATTGTGTACACAGCGGAGTGGTTTGATTTGTTTTCTAAATGTACATGCTGCTTTGTGGATATGGTGGAGAAGGCAGGTCAAAGAAATGCATCTTGTGTATGTACTATGTATATGAGGTAGAAATATGCTTGCTGGCTAGGTATACTGATATTATACATGTCACAGGTCAGGGCACTTGCACCTGTATTTCCCCTCCATGGGCCAGCCAGGGCACCCAATCTCAGGCTTCCAGCTCCTTAGCTGTTGCCCTTCTGGGCTGAGTTCTGTATCTCTCTCTCTGTCTTCTGACCAGGGTATTTCCAGGCTGCACAGTTCCCCTTGTTACTCCCAGCACAGACAGGTTGTCCACAGACACCTGATGGCTTTCTTCTGAAAGACAGTTAACAGGTGTAATTGCTACAGTTATAAGATACCACACACAGGGCTGGCTCCAGCTTTTTTGACACCCCAAGCGGCGAAGAAAAAAAGAAAAGAAAAGCCTGATTGAGCAGAGCAATTGAGCTGCAGCTGAAGTGCCACCAAAGAGGAAGCAAGGCACTGAAGGACCCGAATTGCCACCGCCGAATTGCCACCACGGACCCGGACGTGCCACCCCAACAACAGACGGACTGCCGCCCCTTTCTATTAGCTGCCCCAGGCAGCTGCTTCCTTTGCTAGTGCCTGGAGCCAGGCCTGACCACACAGCACTTCCTCTGCAAGCCTGCTTTATTCTTACAATAAAAATCACTACAGAGAAAACATAATTAAAACACTGAAAGAACCTAACCACATACTAATAAGCTTACTGGAGTTAATCCCAACTCTAACATGGATTCTGGCAGGTGCAGTCCTTCAAACCCCCATCCAAAAGGGGATTCCTTGTGGTCACAGCTTCAGCTGAGAACAAGCACACTCATAAATATTTACTTCACCCTTTATGCAGTTCAGGATTCTTTGATCTGGAGTTTCCAGGAGCAGGTAATGCATAGACAATAGGATTTCTGTTCCCAGGGTGTAGCTTGAAAAGGGAGGATTTGAAATGGGTCATTTGCATTGCCCAGGTACTTCCTAGGAAACCTACTTCACAGATATTGTTCAAAAAATCCTTTGAAGTTTCTAATACCTTCCAGAAATTTCATTAATCAGTCTCCTAGAAACGGTACATACACTCAATTTCACAATAACACATACCTAATTGTATTTTAATACAATGTCCCCCAAAGATGTTAAACTTAATTCAGTAAGGTTTAACTTAATTCAGTAAAGTTTGTCAGTCTGTCACAATACATAGAAGGGAAAATGTGAGGTTGGCATCAAGGCTTTGCTTTGGAAGATGAATTTGGGGAAACTGGCATATCCACTGAGTTTATTTTATGGTATCCTGCCTCCAGCAGTGACCAAACACTGATGCCTCAGAGGAAGGAAACACAACAATAATACTATGCACCCAACTGTGTGAGGTTGTATAGGACAACAATTCCTCTTAAGGAACAATTCATATTCAGGACAAAAGCATGCAAGTCAGTTACATTTGTAACCTTGGGGTCAGATTCATCCAGAAGAGTTTGAAATTCCACCAGGAGTTTGATGATTTTAACTTTCCATAGCTGCAAATGTTATCTCTGGCCATAAAGTTGTCCATTCTTTTTATCTTGTATAATTATTATTGCAGTGCTCCTATCTGAGGCAGCATTTGATCTTAAAAGCAGAGCTCAAAATTAGTCCACTGGCTGCTTCCAATCATAGTTTTGGAGAGAGAGGAAATGTTTCCAGCCTCATGAGTCTAGTGTGTCCCTTTGCTGAAGTTGTGAGATCACCACTGAAATTATTACCGAGAGAAGGATCTGATTCTCCATTGACTTTACCTGGCAGAGTCATTTACAGCAGTGTAATAGGTTGCCACCTCTGAGGTACAAAGAACTGGGACATCAGAACCATTTCATCTGGGACAGTTACCTCATAAAAGGGACAATCCTGGGAAAACTTGAACCGGTAGCAACCCTACAATGTGGCATTTTACCTCTACTTAGCACTCATTTGCATCAAGTGTAAATGATTCCTACAAGGTGCAAAACATTGGCGAATCTGGTTCTGGTATTCATGTGGGGTAAAGAGGGCAGTTACATAGTTAAGTTACTCTGAAAGAGAACCTTGCAAGCAATTTACTAGAATCCCTTTCTTTCCAAATTCTATAAAGTGTCCTCTGAGATCAAAAGGAAATAATAAAATGTAGATGGCCTTTCCAGTCAATGCTCCTTGCTTTGGATGTGCTAGCATTGTCATTTTCTACTTCTTGTTGAGATAGCACTTGACAGCAGCCTTGGACTGATATAGAAACTTCAAATACCCAGTTTTTAGGGAACATATGAGGGAGCATGGAATGCACAGTGGAATATTTGGATATGGAAAAGTCTAGATGTTTGCTTTTGTCAATAAGAGCTTTCAGAGTTTGACTGAATATTCATGATTTCCTACTGACATCTGCAATGCTCAGTGATCCAGCCAAGTGGCCAGAACTTTCTAAAAGCTTCTTCAGTATGCTGTATGATATTGCATGCTACTGCTTGTTTCTATAGCAAAGGTTGGAGAGCTCCATGGGATGAATGTTATAAAGTCTGTGGCAGTCAAATGACATTTATACTATCATAGAATATCAGGGTTAGAAGGGAAAGGACCTCAGGAGGTCATCTAGTCCAACCCCCTGCTCAAAGCAGGACCAAGCCCCAGAAAGATTTTTGCCCTAGATCCCTAAATGCCCCCCTCAAGGATTGAGCTCACAACCTCAGCATCACTTCACTGCTCTGTAAGTACTGTGTGCTAACCCATTGCACCAATTTTGTTATAGAACTTGAAGGGACCCTGAAAGGTCATTGTGTCCATCCCCCTGCCCTCACTAGCAGGACCAAATACTGATTTTGCCCTAGATCCCTAAGTGGTCCCCTCAAGGATTGAATTCACAACTCTGGGTTTAGCAGGTCAGTGCTCAAACCACTAGAGCTATCCCTCCCTTCTTCCCTTATGCCTGACTCTAAAAATGTATTACTGTCATGCAAAACCTTAAATCTGAGTGAATAAATGAAGACTCGGCATACCACTTCTGAATGATTGCCGACCCCTGGACTATATTATATTATATGAGAGGGTGAGCAACTTTGACCCCTAGAGCAACTGTGACTCCTAACCCTGGACCCATGTAAGTCTATGCAGATTTGGCTGGGTTATGATCTGTTGAACCAAAATCTTCATATAGATTCTTTTAGCTACTTTCTTTACTTTATGAACTCCGCAAACCCAGAGCCAACTAGCCTTTAGAAAGCCTGATTTCAGTGCTGTTATGTCTTTTAGCAGAAGGCTGAAAAGGGATTTTGAATCCCTCCCTTTGTTAATAATCTAATTTGGCGTTGGCATTGGGATTTAATACTACTTGCCTGTGGCTGCTTTTAAACTTTCTATTCTCTTTAAAACTCTTAATTGCGAGCTTTAAGGACTCCCAGCTATTCTTGGTAAACAGAAAATGAGAAGGTTGAAAGTTCCCATTGGCAACAGGCTAATTGAAGGGTGGTTTCTTTTAACAGGAGTTGATTTTTAAAAAATCTTTTACATTACTATTATTTTATGCCCTTTGGGATATGACTCGATAAAACGGAACCTTTGACAACCGTACAATGTACTAACAAAGCGGAACTCATCTGATCTTTACGGGTAGGCTCATACTCCATCAGGACCACATGCTCTTGGAGACAGTACAGGACACAATATTTTAGGAAATCAAAGCGAAGAGGCACTGATCATACATCCCTAAGGTGAAATGCTGGCCCCACTGAAGTCAATCAAAGTTTTGCCACGTTATATCCCGAAATTCTGGCCTAATTGAAGTCAATGGAAGTTTTGCCATGTTATACCCTGTGACAAGAAGATCCAGTATGGTATCTAGTCTGAAGTCCTGCATAACATAAGCCATAGCATTTCAGCAATATTTTCCCCTCTTTTTAACTTCTGCTGGAACCCTGCAACGTGTGTGTGTGTGTGCATGAGAGAGAGAGAGGGAGAGTGCGTTTGTGAGAGATTTCCTAATCTTTAACAAGGGTTTCAGCCATTTTTATCACTTTCAAGAATACTCCTTGTCAATTTGCTCTCTCTCTCTTTCCAAACAACCTTAGGGTTTAATCCTGCATGGTACTAAATGACCACAACTCCAGTAGGTCTTTTGTCTCCTCTTTCTATGGCTGATGAGTTAAGGATGCCCAGCAACTTCACTGATCAAGCTCTCACAGTCTACCTTTAATGTACAGACATTCTTTTGCTTAGATAAGGCAACCCCTGAAACAGCTTTTCAAAAATCTCTCAAATGTTTCCTTTAATTTCAGATAGGTTTATTGCAGGTGGAGACCTAACTCAGACACCCTGTTTTGTAGCAAGTCACTGTCTAGCTTGTGTGACTCCTTGAGAGACGAACATTTTGGTACCCTCATAGAGAAATGATCCTTCTTCTACCCACACGTCTCAAACATTTGGATCATGTGCTACATAATTCTGACAATTGCTTGTTCTTGATACAAAACTGCTTTCCAGACATTCTCGTGTAGTACAGCATTACTTATGCAAGTAAGGAAAACTGAGTAAGACTTTTACAGGGCAGGACAGAGTAATGAACAATTGGAACACGACAATATCATACCAGCTCAGTTCAGGATAATTCAAAGATCTTTAAGTTTTGGATCAAGATCTCGCACAGACTACTCAATGTGTTGCAATTTGGCCTCCAGATAATGCTAGCCAGATTTTTGGGCACTGTCATTTGTACATGCAAATAGAGTAATTGTGCATACAAGGTAGCATGAGCAGAAACCCACTGAAATTTGACCCGTGTGGTGCTAGTTAAGGGCCTGATCAAAAGTCCAGGGAAGTCAATCGGAGTCTTCCACTGCCTTTAGTGGCCTTTGCAAAAGGGCCAAAGTGCACAGTCCATCCTTTGCAACTGACTCAGTTGCTTCTTTCTACTAATTTAGGGCCAGATTTTGCAACCCTGACACTTGCTGAGCAGCACAAACTCCTGTACTAATAAAATGGAGATGAATTCCGGAACTGGTACCTGAGCAAGAGACACCCAAAAGAATCTGGATACATTTCAGCAACAAAGAGTTCTTATCCAGCACCCACAGAAATAGATAAGAACTCTCCTCCCCCAATCCCATGTTTCATTATGGGGATAGGAGCCTGAAGGGTCACAAAATCATTTAACCTGGGAGTTACAATTATACCAAAGTTCTCTGAATAATAGGAAAGCCAGAAGATCTACAGTCCCTCCCATCAGAGACAATCTCTCCATGTCGGGGCTTGTCTGCCCACTGTAATTACATACAATAGGCTTTTAGGGATAGAGGGTCAGTGAAATGTCTCCACTGCACTCCAAATATAATGTATTCATAGGGTGCAGGTGTCTTTGGGTCATCACCATCCTTGTCTGCTAATGAGTCCATTTGTGCTGGGGTCTGTGCATAGCAGCCATCATTAAACGTGATGTGTCTCAAGGGCTGCTACTCCGTGCTGTGAGGTGGGGACAGCGGGGAACCCATGACTCATGGAGGAAATCACAGTGACAAACTGTCCACCACGCTTGATAGGTTCATATTTTTGCAAAGGAAAAGGACAGAAACTTTTTTTTTTTTTAAAGAGAGAATGAGAGGTGAGATTGACCCTTACCTTCATAGCACCTCCATGAGCAGCAGGCCATTTGCTATGAGTTCCCTGGGCTTTGCAGTCTTGAAACACGGTTTTTGACTTTCTGGGCCTGTTCTGAGACCTACTAAGTGAAAGACTTCCACGGAATCAGTGGGCTTTGAATCTGCCCTTCTGTACCCTGCATAAGAATAAGAGAGTGGTGGGGTAATTTACATGACTGGAGCACTGTCATGGACAGGTATAAACTGTTCAGGAAGGACTGGTGTAGGGGGGAGGTGGAGGAATTTCACTGTATGTAAGCGAGCAATATGATTGCTCAGAGCTCCAGTATGAAACTGGAGAAAAGCCTGTTGAGTGTCTATGGGTTAAGTTTAGAGGTGAGAGCAACGAGGATAATGTCCTGGTGGGCATCTGCTATAGACCACCAGACCAGGGGGATGAGTGGACAAGGCTTTCTTCGGACAACTAACAGAACTTTCCAGATCACAGGCCCTGGTTCTCATGGGGGAATTCAATGGCTAGATTGTCGGGCTCAGCAGGTAGTGATCAATGGCTCAATGTCTAGTTGGCAGCCGGTATCAAGAGGAGTGCCCCAAGGGTCGGTCCTGGGGCCGGTTTTGTTCAACATCTTCATTAATTATCTGGATGATGGGATGGACTGCACCCTCAACAAGTTAGCAAATGACACTAAGCTGAGGGGAGAGGTAGATATGCTGGAGGGTAGGGATAGGGTCCAGAGTGACCTAGACAAATTGGAGGATTGGGCCAAAAGAAATCTGATGAGGTTCAACAAGGACAAGTTCACAGTCCTTCACTTTGGACGAAAGAATCCCATGCACTGTTATAAGCTTCTCCTTTATCTCCCTTGCCTCCTGCAGGCCTTGTGCCTTCTCTAACGCCATCCCTTCTGCTGACAGTGGCATCTCACTCCTAAACACTGCTCAGCATCCACCGTCCCGTGGAGTGCTCAGTCTCTAAACACCCACACTCTCCTCTAAGATTGTTAAGGGTGGTTCAGGTTGGAGCTGTATCATTTCCTGCCCAGCAGAACAGGGACTCTCCTATGTGCCAGATTTAACCTAAGAAACAGTACCACATAAATCTATACTGCTATATACATTGTCATCATAATACTGTAAACTATCATGTCACATCTGTGAAATTTGCACTGAGTTAATAGAGCCAGATGGCTGGATCTGCAATGGGATTTTGAGTGCCAGAAAGATAAAGCAAGAGCTCAGAAATCAATGATCCCTTGGCATCCCGCAGCCGTCTGAAGAGGGGGATTATCTTTAATCTGTGTACAAAGCATGGAATGGGGTGGGATGAACAGTCCTTTATTTGTTGACAAAAGTCAAGGACACTTTGTGGGGCTCAGTTGTTTCTTTGGCAAGGAAGCCACTAAGAGCAGCGGGGGGCTTGTTCTATTTTTGATCGGAAGTGAAGCCTACAAATGCACTTAAAAAAATTAATTACTAGCTCCTTTAATTAATGTTGCTGGGAGAGGTATTGCATTACAGTGCAAAATGGAAGAAGAATATAACCTTTCTGTGAACTTCTCAGCCCTGCTAAAAGCATAAATTTAAAACCTCTTAGCAAAAACTTTTTTGGCTTGAGCTGAGGTCTACAATCAGGATTCTGTCTGAGGGTATCAGTGTGCAAAATCTCTGCCTCGTGGAACTCTGAACCCCGAGAGGTTTCTTATGTTTTGCCTTCATTCACTATAGTCTATGTCAGAAGGTTTCAGTGGTCTGCATCAGCTCTGTCCTCTGAGCCTTGTGCACTTCCTCTCTGCCCATGGAGAAAAACTTTTGGAAGGGTGACAAAAAGGCCACGGTAACTGGAGTAGATCAGAAAGCTCTGTACATGAGTAACATTCTCTAATGATATATCACTTTTGTCTGCTACCAATTGTCATAAATAATTAAGGCAAACAATTTATGGCCCTGTACCTCACACTTACCCTAGTAGAGTTTCATCTCTGACTTATACCTGGTGTGTTCCATCGGGGCTGTCTGCCTTCTGACTAAGGACAGGGCAAAAAGAACATTCTGAAATACAGCTACTCCCTTGCCTTAAAAAAAAAATAATAAAAAAATCCACAAGCGCTGGCTTTTTTTGGCTTCCTCTTTATTATACAAACATATTCTTGGAGTGACAGCTGTTTCTGCTCAGGAGTGGGACAGAAAATTTGGCTTCATTTTGCTCTTGGATGTTGATTTTGTGGCTTTGAAGAATACTCCATTCACTTTACCCTTTGCTGTCTGTCCATGGCTTTGGGGGCTGGGAAGGAGCTGGAAGAGGAAGAGATTTCAAAGTGATGTTTTGCTGTTAGAGTTTCAATTTTGGTTTCATACGTGATTTTCCTAGATGGCAGTTTTATGGCTAAGACCTCTGTGAAAAACTGGAGCATGCTGGCAATCTCATGAACATGCCACATATTGTATGATGACCTCTTGCGATGGCAGATTTATAGCTTTTTCTCCTCATAAAAATTAGATATCTTGCCAAAAGCAGTCCAGCTGGAGCTATGAAATCAGTAAACACAAAGAGACCACAATACAATGGCCTTTTCCGTTATATTAATTTGCAGCATGCTTAGTACATAATCTTAGGTGCCTCAGATGATGCCTGGTATGTTTGGAAAGGTGCCACTGTTCATTTAAAGGCATGTAATTTTATAATTTCATTAGCTCCTGATATGCCCCTTTTCAGTCACGAAGAAGGTCATCTTGTTGAATCACAAATATGTTCCAGGTACAGCATCCAGTTTTATGTTTATGTATCAGTACTTATTATTATTGTTCTCATAGTGCAGAAGACCATAAAGACATACTACAGTGAACAGTAAATACAACACTGGAGTCATTAGCCAGAAGTCTTCCTCCATGTTTTTCAGCCTTGATAAGCATGCTATCCTGCATCCCATCAATCAGCCACATGATCAAACCACACTCACTGCTGGTGCCTCCGGGCACCTAGCACCAGTCCCTGGAAAGCTTTCTTTGGTGATCTTCCTCCACTCATCCCACCCCCATGTCCTGCAAACTCAAGCTTTCATTATCTGATCATCTTGATAATATCAGGTATCACTCCAGTTACGCTATATATTCGGGCAATTACCTTTTCATTAGGCATGTGCATGGTACAGCTAGCACACAGCAATCATATGTAGCATTTCAATTCGAAGGCAGAAGGTCTCGTAATGTCCATGTCTTGCATGCACGTTGCTGAGGATGGTCATGAACTGAACTGACCCAGCACAAGTCAGGAGAGTAGCCATGATCCCATCTAGAAGAATGGAATGTGCCTTGCTGCTCAGCATCATGGATAAGGGCGAGGTCATTTTGAGATGTTCAGTCTGCAAGTTGTTCACCACCCTTGTACCCCCAGTCTGTGTGATGGCTGTTAACGTCTCTGACATAGACATCTGAGCATAGGAGGCTTGGTAGAACCTGTTGGTTCCAGCTGATGCTTGGAGGCATGTAAACATTTGCCAGCCAGAAATCGCCAACCTGGATGGTGTCACAGAATTCAGTAGACATCAGCTGAATGGTATCTGCAATATCAGACTGAACGTATGTGGCTCGACCATGCTTTGGGTGTGCCATATGGCACAACAGGTCAAAGCCTTCGATACTGTAACCCTCAGCTTCGGCAGTTGCCACATATGTCTCTTGCAAGCAAATGATGTTGATAGCATGTTGATGAGCAAGAACGCTGAGTAAATCATGCTAGGCAGCCGACAAGCCCTCCATGTTGAGTTGTAACACACATAGAGCTGGACCAATGACATGGAAGTCATGGGCCTGCACGTTGTGGTTGTTGGTGATGACAGTGCTGGGATTCGTTGAGGTGGTACTTGTAGAATTCAGCTCGCTGATTGGATCATTAGCTTCCTTGTCTGCTGTCAGGTACTGGTGGATGGTGCGAGAAGGATGCTGATCCGCTGCCCATTACTCAAGTGGTAGAGAATGAACATGGCTCCTGGTGGACCTCAGAGAGACACAGAAGACTGAATCTCCAGGAGGCCTTCCTGAGTTGTAATACAAAGACATCCCTTTGTTAATGTAAGGAACAGAGAGAGATTCCATCTTTATACTTTACCTTTAGGAGACAAAGAAACCAAGCAATTTGATCTCTGTAATAGGTTTTGGACAGGTTAGCCAATAAAAAGCTGGAAAGGAGACTGGGAGTGACAGAAACATCTTGAACAAAGATTGTATCTTGCTACGCTATGTTTTCACTTGGTTTTTACTTGTAACCATCTCTAACTTTATCTGTTTTCCTTGGTATTACTTAGTCCATGCTGTTTTTTATTAACAAACTTGTTTTACTTTTTCTGTTAACCAGTTCAGTGCTCTATTTGAAGGGAAGAGTGTATCTATCACAGTTAAATTGTGATGTACTGACTTTAACAGAGCAGCAAACTTAATATTTTCTGAGAACACATCATGGTAGGGGCTGTGCATTGGAGAGACACATCTTTGAAAAGCTCAGGGCCTGGAGTTCACTGGTTGTTACCTGCTAGGTGAGGTCTGGGCTGGGAGAGCCTTGATGAGTTTGCTGATGAGGGAGACCAACTGGTGTGGCAGGGAGCTGACACGCAATCAAATTGCCAGCAAAACTCACTCTTGCTGAGGCAGGACTCATTGGGAAATATTACAGTAATCTACAGTTCCTTGGATTGTGTGTTCCTTGGAGAACGGACTGTTTCTTCCTGAATATTTGGAAACTACCTGCTACATCTTGGGTGTCACCAAAAACAAATATTAAACAATAATTTTAAAAACTGAATATTTTCATAGTAGCCTCTGGTATCTCAACTCAAGTCCATTTCATCCTGCTCTGTTAGTTTCACACTTATGGCTATGAGTGCAGGGTAGGAACAAACTTCTCCAGTCTGCTAATAGCCTAAAAACTTCTCTTTGAAATTGTTTAAAAAACAAATGACACGTATTGGAATCCCTAAATGCATGAATTCAAAGGATGGTACATATTTAAGCTATATGTTGTAAGATTGTAATGATAGACTGTATGTTGTAAGGATTTCAAGGTCATGAGGCCTTCACGTTTCTCAGCAGGGAAACAAAAGGTACGTCTACACTGCAATAAAACACCCATGGTTGGCCCATGCAATAAAATTGCAGTATAGATGTCAGGGCTAGGGAGGCTGCCAGAGCCTCAGCTCTAGCTCAATCCTGGATATCTGCACTGCGATTTTACAGCCCTGTTGCCCAAGCCCCATGAGCCTGAATCAGCTGACATAGACCAGCCAAGTATGTTTTATTGCAGTGTTGACATACCCATTGGAAGGCTGGGACTTAAAAGGCATTAATAAAAGCTACACAGTGATACTGAAATTGACATCATGGCTCTGAGTCAAAGTACTGAAAAAAAGAACAGTGAAGAAATAAACAGCTCGGAACATAAGCCATAAAAGGCAAAAGAAACCCAGAACAATTGCTGTGCCTTGCAGGCCTGAAAAGCAGGTCTAGGATCAGTGTTTTTTGTTATGACTTTACCAAAATCTTAGAATAATGGAAAATGAGGATCATTTTAGTTGGCTTTGTTTCTGTGCAAATGCATCACATCTGGCTCTGAGCTATTTATGTTCAAACTATATCAACTTTTTTAAAGGGGGAGTTTAGGAGCAAGTTCTAAAAAAATAAGCAAGTTCTCAGCTGTGATTCCTGCAGCACGGAGAGGAAACCTCTGTGGGATTTCAATTAAGATGCACCTACAGCATGAATGCAAAATGAACATTCCCATTCTATTTCTGTATGTATTTTTATTTTGGAGAATTGAATGCCCTGCCTAGGGCAATGGATTTCTCTGCTTATCTACAGCACTACAAAGTTACTCACGTTGACACACTAATGTGCTTTAGCCCTGATGTGGAAAGACCACCTGTAGGTCTGCAAAAATACTTCACTCTCCATTTGCCCATTCAGTCATCGTACCCTTTGATGAAACTCCAATGACTTTGTGATGTGGATAGCTGTCCATCAGAACAATATTGACACCACCAATTCATTTCCCATGAGCCATCAAACCCTTGGGGTTCAATTCTCCATTCTGCTCCAGCCACTTTATCTCCACTCCACATTTTAAAATACCAGTTAGCAAGTGGAACTGTCTCCTGGAATATTTCCCTAGAATAAGGAATTTCCCAAGTGGTGTAGAGCTGGTGGAATGTCCTCACTCCAGTGTAGTCCTTGGGATATTCTCCCCTGCAGAATGGCTCCTGGGCAGCAGATGCAACCAAGAGTAAGTCAGGGGAGCCCTGTGGCTGCTCTAACTGATGCTGTAGATTGGACAAAGATACAGGAAGTGCAAAGGTGTCTTAAAGTCATCTCTATGTCCTCCTCTGCCCCAGTCCTGTGCCAAGCAGAGCTCAGCCTTGATGGGGAATCAGCCCCCTGATGTTAACTTCAACCTTGGTAGGTTTTGAACTAGTAACCTAGGGGCTACTTTCACCCATTCCCATTTGCTGGAGCCAGCCAGTTATTTGTTTGTTTATGGCTATGTCTACACTGGGAGCTGGAGGTGGGATTCCCAGCCTGAGTAGTCATGCTAGATCTCATCTGAGCTAGGCAGTCGCAAGTGGCATGAGTAAGCCACCCCAAGTATGTACCCCTGTGGTCCAGGTGGGATTGTTCTTGGGCTGGCTAGCCTCTGCTGCAGCTTATCATCACCTGTGTTTCTGTTGCTACACTTCTATTTTTAGAGTGTTAGCTTGATGAGCTCTAGCACAAGAATGTCTGTACGAGTTGGGAATCACACCCCTAACTGCAAGTGTAGATATATAGTGATCACCAAAGACAGTGTTTAACCCTGCAGCATCATACGCTGCGCAAGATCTAGATACACTCTTTAGAGCTGGTTGAAAAGTAAAAAAAAATTGTGAAAACTTTCAAAATTTTGACATTGTTTCCATTTCACAGAAATTGAAATGGGATCATTTTTTTGTTTTGTGTTTTTTCAAAAGGTATTGAATTTTCAGAATTTTTTAATTTCTAAATTTCAGAATTTTGTTTTTCCCCTTTCTCCTCTCCTTCCCCCTTTTTTCCCCCTTTCTTGCCTCTGAGTGGAATAAAATGAATGATGTCCAGGCTTCTGCTTTTCACTTTTTCATTTTTTCTTTTCTTCCATTTTTCTTTTGCTACTTTATAACTTTTCAAACCTTCTTTAACTTTTGAAAAGTTAAAGGATAGCAAATTTACAAAGTTTGTCTTCCTTTTGCTATCCTTTGTAACTTTTCAAAACTTCTCCAGGTTAGGAAAAGTTAAAGGTGGTTGAAGAAAAAAAGAAAAAGAAAAGGTAAAAGAGAAAAAAGCAAACAAAATTCTCCAAACTCAGACATAATTCGTTCAATTGCATTTAGTAGTGAAAAAGGAGAAAAAATGGAAAAAAGAGGGAAAAAACATTACAAATAACAAAAATGATAAATGTTGATAATTTTTCATTTTGGAAATCTATAAAAGAAATGAAAAATTTTTGTTTAGAATTAAAGTTTAGTTTTGCTTTGAAATCTCCTGTTCAAAAAATAAAAATTCATTGAAATGACATTTTCCCATGAAATATTGTATTCTTGACAACACCCTGTTTTTCAACAGGAAAACTTTTCAGCTGAAACATTTCAAGTAGTTCTTGTTATATTATTTGCTAAGGTTTAAATAATAAAAAAGAATAAAATAAAATAGACTCATAGAATAAATTTCAGTGCCCTGCTTCCCAGTCACGAGCACCTGCTGGCGGGTCTGCTCCTGACGGCGGCTGGGCTCCAACTGAGGGCTGAGGGCCAGCTTTTATGCTTCCGGGTCGCCGCTTGACCCTCTGAGGGGCGGGACTACTGCTCAGTGGCCCCGCCCCTATGGGTGACTGACGGGGCTCGACCCTCCCTGGGGAGGAGTGGAGCCACACCGCCTCGTTACACCCTCCCATTTCCATCCTCTATTGTTCTGGGAATATATGTGCATCCCTCTCTAGACCAGAGGTCTCCAAAGTGGGATGCGCGCACCAAGCAAAAATGGTAAAGCCGTCCCTGCAGTGCGGCAGAAGGTGCATGCTCCAAAATTTTTTACTGATAGGGGTGCGCCATCAAAGAAGTTTGGAGGCCATTGCTCTAGACCATCAAATAAATCGCTTTTGCCGAATGCCTGGATGACCAAAATCTGCGCTGTTTTGGACTAAGGAGGGGAACAATAGCAGGAGATAATCAAATTAATTATTTGTAATGAAATCAGTATCACCTGATGTACAAAAAGGGCTGATTAGTGTTTTGAGCAAAAAAACTGGAAGGCCAGGCAAGGCTCTTCTGTTTAGTTCTCGGGCCTGCCACAAACTTCATTGTGCAATTTTGGGCCACTCAAAGACTTGCTTTCCATCTCAGTTTACCCATCTATCTCCCTGGCAGACTAACAGAGAAGTGGCTGGTAGCTGGGGACACTTTGGCTGTGAAAAAAAGCATGGTCCAAACTACTCATGGACTGTTGATATTCAGAACATGTTATAAGGCCCATCTTGCTGGCTTCACTGGGATTACTTATGTGCTTAATGGGATACGTGTACTGAAGTGCTTTGCTGGACCGGTGGGTACATTTGCAATGATGTAGTGATCTGTTTGTAGCTTACTGTTATGGGGTTTACAGAGACTAAGGGAGTGAAGGAGAAGTAGCAGGCCAAGAGGGCCCTGCCCCTCCACAGCTGCGGAGCCTGCTCCAAATGGAAGATCTGCTCAAAAGGAGACTGACTCCCTCCTACATTCCCTGGTGAGAGAGTATAAGTGAGCAATGGGAAGAAAGCTGGGGAATACTTATTTGACCAATGGCACCGCTGAGATGAATTGGAAACTTCCTGCTGGGAGGTAGAAAGTGGCCCAGGTGAGTCTGGTTGGGATAACTGAGACACTCCATGCTTCTTTCCTCTTTCTTTCTAGGCTGGGACCCAGTAGAGAGGGAGGATCTGGATCCTCCTATCAAATCTCCCCTCCCACTCATCCAGCTGGGAGAACTCTGGAACACTGGGAAACAATAGCCCACAGCTAGACCGCTAGGCCTGCTGACTGTCAGGCAAGCCCATCCAAGGACTTTGGGGATGGAAGGACTGTCAAGCCATGGTCTAATGGTCTCTGAGTGAAACCTGCTACACTTCCTCTGCATGCCGTTTGGGTTGGCTGCAGAAACAATCAGTAGAGAGATCCATTCACAATGCCATTAAAAAAATCACTTTCATTTACTGCATTCCTATCTCATTCTTTTGATCCAGATGCTACTCCTGCCACGGCTAGTAGACAGCCTGCTATTTCTAACACAAACTGATCTTTTTGGATGTGAATTTTGGTTCTTGGCAAGTTAGCATGGGGCAGGGGGGTAAGTACTTGTTTGTTTTGACTTTCTTCTCTCATTAAGTCTAGTTTATTTTAGTAGATGGTCTTTTGATTTCTTTAATTAAATTATGGCTGGACTAGGGCTGGGAATGAATGCAGTGTGCTTATGATTCATATGCACAACTGGGGAGAAATATCCTTTGAATTCTTACCAGCACAAAGAAAGTAATACACGATAAAGCATAAGGGTGATAGTCATCTCCTGATTCTGCATTCAGAGGGGGTGGGGTTTGGCAGTATTTACTCTCCTTGTTGCCTCAGTGTAGTTCCCGTTTGATATTCAGTGTCTTTGACAGAGCTGGTCAAAGTTGTTGTTGCTTCAACCCCACATTTGGGAATCAAACCTGATCTTTTTTTGGTGAATGTACTTCTGTTTGGCTTTTCAACTCCTGGGTTGTCTGCAAACTAGTTGTTCTTGGGTGAAAGTGACCCCCCATTATGAAACAACACTTCAGCTACTCAGAGAGACTGGAATAGCGGCTGGTGAGGTCTTGTAACTTGGGCTGTTGTATTCTGCAGTCTACTACTAGCTCCAGCATCAGCAGCACCCAGGCTTCAACCCAGATGGACCAGCTGGCCCAAGTTTGAAGCAAGTGATTTTTGCCTGTGGACTGGAGTTGAGTAAAGGGCGAAACTTGAGTTATACCTTGAGCTAACAGTGCAATGAAGACAAGCCCTTTGTCACGTCACTTGTTTCTGCTCCCTGATTGGATGTCAGAAACTTCTAAAAATCAGACATGGCCTGAGAGTTATACATGTGTTTAAGTGCAGTCCTGAATAGGGATGGTGTTAAGCACCTATGTGTGCTCTTCTGAACTGAGGCTACACTAGCGGTGAGGGGGGTGTTCAAACTAATATATGCAACTTCAGCTACGCTATTCGCGTAGTTGAAGTAGAAGTATCTGAGTTCAACTTACCTGGCCATCCTCACGGCAGTGAGTCAACTGCCACAGATCCCCTGATGACTCCGCTTACTCCTCCTGCCGAGGTGAAGTATGATCATCGATTAGCGGATTGATTTATCGCATCCAGATGAGACGCGATAAATCGATCCCTGATACATCGAACACTACCCACTGATCCAGCGGGTAGTATAGATGTACCCTGGGGCCTTTAAGTGGGAACATGGCTTAGTGCTTACAAGTTATACAGTTCACAGTAGATAGTTCACTGTTAAGGTCTATCACTAAGGAGGGAAGGGAACATTATGAGCTAATCCAAACTTGGAAGCAAAGTGACTTTGCAAATCTTTTCACAAGATGAGATAGCTAGTCAGGCAGGTTTTTCAAGCATTTCTCCAACTCTAGATTTCCTACGCTTGACCCTACTGGGTATCATCAAAACAGAGGTGAAACTTTATGCTTTGCTGAGCAATTCACAATACAATATTTTGTTTGCTACCTCAGTGTGATAATTTATGGTTTGTTAGAAAATTGCATGGAATCTTTATATAATTCAGTGGTTTGAAATGTGTCATAAATCGCTTGAAAGTGAGAAAAAGCTGAATTTTCCTTACAGGGAAAAAGAAAAAGGGTTGTAATTTATTACTGCAAACAAGAATGAGAAGATAAAAACAATAATTAAAAAAGAAAATGTCAAACTCTCTTTATTTGCAATCCAGAAGGACCTCAAGCCAATTGTTTCCTCTCTTGGAAGGTCTGGTTTCTATCAACCAAGCAGAAAGCTTTTTGTTTCTAGCATACAAACCAACAAGCCAGAGCAAGGGGCTTTGAACTGCAATTTGTCTTTATATATTTTTAAAATGTTATTTGTATGTGTTTACATGTTGGCTGGGGTGCTCTCACCATAGCCAGCTCTTTCTGGGACAATTCATCAAATGATCAAATTGCTGATTAATCAAAGTCTCTCTTGACAACACAGCCTTTCCTTTCAGTCACCTGCTGAGTCTTTCGTAAAAACCAAACAAGCAAGCGATTAAACATCAAAAAAGCTGCATGTACCATAAATTTGGCCCTTTTCAAGGTACATACCTCAAGTCGAGAGAGCATTTGGGCTACATTTGTGATGCAAACTGGAACCTTTGGCTACCAAATGCAGGATGTGGTGTATCCTGTTCAAAGAGGCACATACTTCATGTGCTTATCTTGGCTCCTCTCAATCAAAGCATGCTGTGATTCAACTACACATAAAATTAACAATCCATGTTATAGTTGCAGATTACATTACACTCCATATTTTTAAAAATCTTTTCCAGAGAGACATCTTCTAAAGGGAAGGGGAGGAAGGTAACAAAACTCTCATGATTTTTATCATAATAATTATGGAATGGCAATCAAATCATACAGCATTAAAAGATCATCTGAAACATCTGTAAATATTTTCTCATCCTGTCAGTGTGGTACCAACTCCTGATAAAAGGTGTATGTTTCCATAAACGGGAGGCGTACTCTTTCATGTCAATGTCTCCTTGACAACATCCCAAATGGCAAAGATGAAAAAGATGGAAATGGGTTTCATAGGGAGGGGTGGAAGAACCCAGAACCATTTGATAAAGCAGGTGGCCGAAAATCAGTTGATTCTATTACAATTTGTGGAATTAAAAATTAAGAAGAGAAATCATAGATAACCAATGCCCTTTGGCTGGCTGCATCTCTGGGGCTGGTTGACTCTCAGATTTTCTTTTCCCTTCTTGTCCTGCTCCTTTTGATAATTCCTTCAGTCTCTCTCTCTATATTACTACTACTAATAATAACTCTTTGTCTTCTCTAGCACCTTGCATCCAAAGATTTCAAAGCCCTTTACAAACTAATTAATATATCTTTACAAGACAGGTAGATAGTTAATTATCACCACCACCATTTTATAAATGGGTAAACCAAGGCAGAGACGTTAAGTGATTCAACCAGGGTCGCACACTGCGTCTTTGGTAAAGTTAGGAATAGAACCCAGGGGTTTTGCCTCCAACATGACTCACTTTACAATTCTCTGCTTCTTCAGCTATTGAGCCCATCTTTTTTTCTTCCAGTCAGTCCTACCTGCTTTCCAAAAATGGAGATAATGGCTGTAGATATGCACATACAAAGCAAAGCATTAAGTGAGCAAGCACATGCACGGCCACTTCTGCGTGCACTACCATAAGAATGCAGGTTGACCACCAATCACCCATGTTGTCCCTTTATATTTCCTACGTCACTCCATACCCTTGACACGCTAATCCCTCTGTCGATCATGATCAGCTAACACCAGCTATTCCACCGTCTTGTTCCCCTGTTCCACATACATGTTTCTAAACCACCAATCTGCCCCATTTGCTACATTACAACTAGCTGGCTGGAACTGGTCCTTTCACTCAAACGTCTTCCCCTTTCCTAGCCAGCCCTTAACGTACAAGAGGCCAGATCCTCAGCTGCTGTAAACTACTGGCCTACTTGAATTGATTTCAATGGAACTAGGCTGATTTACAGGATCTGGCCCAATATGTCTAATGACAACTTCTGAAACTTTTGGTTTTCAGCAGACGTTTCCAGAGAGTGGTCCTCCCTTTCCTAACGGACACCCTTATTTTGGTATATTTGGTTTGTGAAAGCTTCACGAAATGCATAAGACATGCTCCTTTCTATGTGACCTTTGTAACAATGATTATACCTGGTTGCCAGTTGCAAAGATAAATGTCCCATATCTTCTTTTTTTCTGCTAAAACTCAGCCCATTCTGTTTCAGTGCGCTCTTACAGCCATTGCCACTCTAGACAGCTAGGAGGACTGAAACAATGAACCAAAAGGAGTCTAAGAGAAATAGTCATCAAAGCAGCACACCGATATACTTTCGTTGCTCTAGGAAAGGAAACAATCACATGGATAGGCCAGAGACAAAGAAATGGCGCAAAGTGCCTCATGCAATTTTGGAGTTATATAGTATTTGCCTTAAAATAAGAAGTCTCTTCTGAACCTTGGCTATGGATTATACTTCTAAACAGCTGGAGATTTCTAAAAGTTGGAACTCTTCATTAATTCGATTGAAACTATTGTCAGACTTGGAGCTCTGATACTGGACACCTAAATCCATATTTAAGTCCCCAAATAAGTGACCTGATTTTCAGAGAAGTATCCAATCCCCCATTAATTTAAATTTAGATGCCTAAGTATAGACGTGGATGCCTAACTTTGAACTCCCAAACTGGGAAATATTGACCTTAGCTATTCTATTCTATACATTTCAAATATTTTAAACATCAGGGAAAAAACCCACTGTTCATTCAATACAGCACTTATAAATAATATGACTAATCATCTCCAATCAGACTGAAAGACCAAAGTAATTGTCAGTTTCTATCTAGCTTCTGGATGTGACTTTGGGGTATATTTTCAGAGATGCACAGAGTTTTTGAAGCTTAACTCCCATTGGCTCTCATATTCGTCTTTCAGAACTTTTACCTTTAGATGGAAATTCATTCTGAGCTGGTAATACTAGGTGCTATTTCTAAGACTTTGAGTTTAAAAAATACATAATGAAACTTAAGTCTTCGACACAGATGGCTTCATGGTTCAAATGTAAGATTTAATTCTACGAAAGCTGAGCTGTGTTTTGCCCCCTCCATGTTTTTTACTTCATCCCTGGTGGACCATAGCCTGCCTCATAAAACAACCACAAATAGTCGTAGCTAGCATGGAGGCTGAGTTGTCTGCTCTCTCATGAAGTTAATTCTTCCAGGTCAGGGTGGAGATGCTTGTGATAGAATAGTGTAAAGAACTTTGATTATGACCTACACCTGGATAGGCTTTCCCAGAAGCTGCCTGGGCCATACCTAAGGAGAAACCAAAAAGGAAATTATTTCTGATGCCTCCAGTCTCTAGGATGGATAGACACTAATTGAAAAAAAAAAATCCAAGCCTCTAATGAACGTTTATGAGATTCTCTCTTTATTTAGGGAATGTACAAATCAAATGCTCAAAGCAACTCTGTGTTTGTTCTAACATGCCTGTATTCAAACAACTCTAAATGTTTTTATGTTAATTTGAAGTACTGGCATTGTTCCATTGTGTTTATGAGCATAGTACAAAGTGATGTGTCCTCTTTGTTTATTTACAATGTGTCATATATTGTAATATTTTTCAAGATCTAAAATGGACTATTTGCCTGAGCCTCAAGCTTGTGTTTTCAAGTTCAGGCTCTTTCAGCCATCAAATTTGCCAAGCTCTAGGCATCTAGACTTTAGGTACCTAATGCACCATGTGCAACCTAATATTCCACGTCCTGGATAACTGGAGAAGACCAGATATAGGGAAGCAGTGTAAGGGTTGAGACTTACCATACACATGTACCCACTACCCTCCTGCTCTGTCTTGGCGAATGAAAGCAGAGGAACATCATCTTAGAGTCTGAGACCTAGTACAGGATGCAGAATTTGAACCAGCTTGTGACCATCTGCACCCACTTTTTTGTTAAAATGAATTAGGAAAATAGGAATTGGAAAAGACAGTGGATCTACCATGTCCTGTTCTGTAATATTGAATGGCATCTAAGTAACAGCTGTAAGTTTATTTTTTCTGTGCAGCACCTTTAAATTTGTAAGGGGTCTGTGTAACCATGTGGGACTCACCCCTGCAATGACTCCTGCTGGTACCATCAGGGAATTAGCCCTCCAGCGGTGGGAGCGCCCTCTGTAGCCTGGTGTCCTGGTTTTCCTTGGGTGTCCAAGTCCCTCCCAGATGCGGTGCCCCTTGGACACCAGCATGCTGCCCCCTGGCAGTACACCCTTCAGTCTCTGGGTCTCCCCTCCCCAGGGAACCTCCACACACTATCCCCACTTCACCTCAGTCTTTGGCTACTGCCCAGTCTCCATCTAGCCCCTGTTCACTGGGGCAGACTGCAGTATAAGCCACTCATCACAGGCAAGGTTGGGTTTGGACCTGCTGCTTCTGCCTACTCCTTTGGGCTGCCCCCTGCAACCCCAGAACCTATTCCGCCCTCCACTAGGCCGCAGCCTGGGGGTTTCCAGTCTAGAGCTCCCCAGCTCCCTGGGTCTTCCCCCAGCCCTGCTCCAACTCAGGTACATTGGTATGCTCCCAGCAGCCAGGTCCCTCCCTCCCAACAGGCTAGAGAGAGAGTATCTCTGTGCTCCTGACCCACTGCCCTCTTATAAGGGCCAGCTGAGCCCTGGTTGGGGTGTGGCCACAGCTGAGGCTGCTTCCCCTCTCAGCCTGGGAACTGCTTGCTCTCCTGGGCTGTTTTAAGCCCTTCTAAGGCCAGAGCAAATGACCACCCCACTACACTCTGCTTGTCAGCAGAGATAGTCTACATTCAGAGGCTGAGTTTATGCAGCATGTTACAGTGGAGACATGCACTGTGCTGTGCTAGGAAGAGTCCACTTTTGCTTTTAACCTTAATCTAAAATAAAAATCACACAGACTGCCAGAATATGCATGCTGTTTGTGTATGGGAAAACACAACAGCAATCTGTTCCCTACGGTGGTCAATCTCAGACAGAGCTGAGGCTTCAAATGGTTCAGTATTATAGAATATGAAGGGGATGGGAATTTCAGCCAGCGTTGAAATGTTGATGTTACAATTCCCCACTCTGAACCTTAGCGTCCAAAAGATGGGGTACCAGCATGAATTCCTCTAAGCTTAATCACCAGCTTAGAACTTGTAGCGCTGCCACCAACTAGGAATTCCAGTGCCTGGTACACTCTGGTCCCCCCCACAAAACCTTGCCTGGAGACCCCCAAGACCCAGACCCTCTAGATCTTAACACAAGGAAAGTAAACTCTTTACCCCACCGTTGCCTCTCCCAGGCTTCCCGTCCCTGGGTTACCCTGGAAGATCACTGTGCTTCAAACTTCTTGAATCACAAAACAGAGAGGACAATTCACCTTCCTCCCTCCTTCTCTTTCCACTTCCCAGACTCTTCCTGAGAGAGAAAGTAATCCTGACACAGAGAGAAATTAACCTTTCTCTCCCCCTTCCCTCCTTTCTCCCCACCAATTCCCCGGTGAATCCAGACCCAGTCCCCTGGGGTCTCACACCAGAATAAAAAAACAATCAGGTTCTTAAACAAGAAACTTTTAATTAAAGAGAGGAAAAACTAGTAAAAATTATCTTTGTAAATTTTAATGAATTAGGTACAGTGCGTTTTTACTAGTAGCACTGGGAATACCCTCCCAGCCTAAAGTATCAATACAAATTAAAATCCTTTCAGCAAAAATACAAATTTGAACTCCTTTCAGCCAAATACACAATTAAACTCCTTCCAGCCAAATGCACATTTGCAAATAAAGAAAACAAACATAAGCCTAACTCGCTTTATCTATCTAGTACTTACTATTTGGAATCTATAAAACCTGTATCAAGGAGATTGGAGAGAAACCTGGTTGCACCTCTGGTCCCTCTGAGCCCCCAGAATGAACAACAACCAAAAATTAACTGCACACACAGAAACTTCCCTCCCTCAAGATTTGAAAGTATCCTGTCTCCTGATTGGTCCTCTGGTCAGGTGACAGCCAGGCTTACTGAACTTTTTAACCCTTTATATCAAAGAGATATAAAGTACTTCTGTGCTATTAACTTTTCTTATCTGTTTATGACAGCCAGTCTCAACAGGTGATCAACGTAGCATCACGACTGACAACTCTTATAAATGTATTGTGAAGCATGATGTGAATTTCACAGAAACAAGGGTTCAAATTGAGCCAATAAATAGCAAAATTCTGAGGGCTTCTCAGTTTTCATGGATATTTGGGGCCAAATGAAGATGTGTTGTCATTTATGGCAGACCGTCAACTTCACATTGTAAGTTGTGTGTATAGTGGTGTAAAAAGGGTTTATCTTACACCTCCTTGTTAGCTGCTTTTCATTCTGGAGCTGCACCTTTCTGTCCTTTCGAGTGTGACACCCATTTACATGCAGACCCACTTACTGATGTGTAACTTATACCACCAGTTATGCCACCTCTTTATTTCATCCATTTATATTTAACTTTCACACCAGACAAAAAAAGAGCATGTGTGTGTGCTAGGATTTTGTGAGGCTAGAACAAAAATTAAAACAATGCAACATTTAAGAGCTGTTTCCTTAGATATAAAATCAAACTAAGTATTTCTTCAAACAGCACAGCAGTCTATCAGTAACAGCATTGGAACATCATGCACTGGGAAGAAATTTTTAATTCCATCCATCACCCATAACTTTCTGCATGGATTCCAAAAATCACAAAACCTTGTTGTCCACTCATATCCCTGACAACAAGATCTTTTTGTTTATTTATTGTGTTTGCATGCATAGCAGCTGTCTTGGTGGCGGGCTTTGCAACTCAGCCCCTCTCTGGGAATCCCCCTTGGAGGGTGGGTGCTGTTAGCTAATCTAATATGTCACGTTTTCACTGCTAGTGTTACTTTCTGAGACTGGAAGCAGTAGGACGAAGCGGGCACCTCTTTTCCTAACCCCTGCACTTGTTCCTTCGGGGTCCTTGCAGCTGCCTTCTACTGAGTAGGCTGAACTATTTTCTGTAAGTGGGGAGGATAGCCCCCGTAGCCGCTCCCAGTAGTGTCTCACCAATTGATAAATGCTGATCTAGTCACATTAGGAAGGGGTTTCACTTCACCAAATGACTCAGCTTGGTGGCTGTGCTCACATGCATATTTTCACACTGCGCTGTGCTTGGGGTTAATGATTAATGTAAACATCTGGTTTGGAATAACTGCCATAGACTCATTAGAAAACAGGTTCACATCTCAGTGGGGCACATTCAGCTTTCTAACTTTTTCTCAGACCTAGGTCTTCGTGTACCATATGGTTTTAACATGTGGGGTCTTTCAGATTGGACCATAAAAACCAAGGTCCAGTGTGCTGTGTGTGACAATAAAAGATCCCACAGCAGTTTGCAGAGGTTTGTCCTGGCATCTTTGACCATTGATCTCTTGTATGCTGTCTTTTGGCTGCATTTCAGAGAGAGAGAGAGAGTGTGTGTGTGTGTGTATTTTGTAAAGCATGAGGATAATGCAGTATACTGAAGTAATTGAAAAGACCCCTTAAATGTACACTAAATATAATCATAACTATTTGTCAATTCCTTTGAAATCTCATCTCTTCCTGGAGCAAAGAGCTTAAATAAAGCCAATGAGTTACATTTAAAGTGATGGAACTTTAAAGGAGCAAGAAAGCAAATGTTGTTTCTTAATTATGTAGTGGACTTTGTGTTTCATGGATTTTCGTCCCACGTTCCCTACATAAAGCATCTGGCATTTGGCTGTGGCAAATATACAGTGGAATGTATCTTATATTTTTTTAGCTAGCCATGCCAGGTGACATATTTGTGTTTATTGCCATGGCTGGGAGTTGTCTGCCAGTGCTAATTAGTGAATATTTCTTCTCCACAATGGAGCCAGTATTTGAACTGCCTTTCACCTCAGACTTTGAGTCCCTATCGGATTCCCTACCCTTCTCCATAGCTGGAAGTTAGATTGTTTCGGCTGCAATTCTCTGGGCACAGATGATGCCACATGCTCCTTAGGACTCCTTGACTTTACAACAGCTGTTGATTTTGGTTGATGCCCCTTTCAGACCATTCCTCTGTTTCTCTATCCGGTCTGCAGCCCCTTTCTCGCTCCAGGAACCACTGCTGCCTCTTTGTTACTTGGCCCTCGGGCCAGGTTACCAAATAGTTTCCCCTTTGGGGATTGGAAAACCATTCCTTGCCAGCAATCTTAGGCTAGTGGCTGGCTAGGGAATCCCGGTCCATCCTCTACTCCAGGTTCCGTCTCAGTGACCCTCTAGTCAGCAGCCAAGGTTTGTTCTACCCCAGATCTTGCTGCATTTCCCTGAGCCCTTTCCTAACCTTCTGGTTCTCCCTTCCTTCTCTGGGTCTGCCAGCGTCACCACTCTCTCCTCCCAGGGAACAACTGCAGGCTACCTGTCCCTGTAGCCTCCAAACACTCCTACTTTCTCCCAGGAAGTGACTGCAGATTTTCCCAGCAGCCCTTTCGGTTTCCAATTTCCTGTCACATTCCTCCTCAGCTGGGCTTCCTCATTCAATCAAGGGATTGCTTAGCCACCTGATTCCCCTCAGCTGTGGCCTCTTGGGTTAATTAGCCCCCTCTTCAGTTTGCTTTAACCCCCTCAAGGCAAGTGTGGGGTGAACACCCCATCACAAGCAGGAACATTGGGCACTTGTTGTTCACTAGTCTCCCTTGTTTTCTTAGTCTGACTAATGCTGATGTGCTGCAGCTGGTGGCTCCAACTTGTTGCCTTAGGTCCTATGGCAACATACAGAACATGTCCTACAAGGTGTGGCACACCATCAACTCCCCTTTGAGTTCAGTGGGAAATGCACAACCAGGCCCTTACTGAAGAAGCAGCTGGCTTTACAAGGCTCATCCTCAGGTTGCCTGCACAACAGACAGCATCACAGTTCACAAAGTCTCACGAACCACATAGCAATAATAAGGGAGCTACCTCCTAGCCTGGGTTCTTTTATTGCTTTCGTGGTGGTATTGAATGCAGCATCTCGGGTGAGAGCAGGTGGATGTTACAGAACACACAGAGTGTGCAAAAATGATAAAATCCAGCGTATAGGCTGTGATCTTTCCCTCCTCCTGACTGATGTCAGATTTAATAAAACAAACAGCTTCTTACTCCCTTCTGTTTGCTCTGCTCCCACACAAGAATAATTTGATATACCGCTTTAATTTAAGATCTAGGCTCGGGTAGTAAAATCTTTGACTTTCCGCTCAGTCGAAAATACAGCAAAGTAAACTTGCTGAAGAAAAACATGGCCCGATTGATGTACTATTTTTTTTTATTTTACTCTTTCATGACATCCAATAAAATAATAGAATATAAATCACCAAGAAATAAGGTCTCAGGGCCTGATTCGCCAGTCTGCTCATATAATATAAGGAGACAGATTTGAAGAGATTCCCACGGTTTCGCTAAATTTGTCAATTTTTAACCTTGTAGCATTTATGTGAAACAGCAAGTTTAAGATGTTTTTGACCTAAAACTATAAACTGGCCCATACTTACTTGAAACTTAGCCAAGCCATGCTTGAAACTCAGCCCACTTTGGGAATGTGATCTGAGTTTGAGCAACAAGACTACAGTGGAGGCAAACTCACCTAGTTTCAGGAATGACTGTGAAAATTTTTATGCCGCTCTGGTCATAGCCATGAAAAAATGATGCATTTCCTTGTGGTTGCATGTGCTATCTTCTCTGTCAAGTGGCCTTTTCCATTGCATCCATGGAAATAGTCCTTGAGGCATGGATCTTCATTTACTGTATGTTTGTACAGTAGCAAAATGGGGCATGACTGGGTTGGGGCCTCTAGGTGTTAACACAAGATCAATATTAAAAAAATAATATTAATACAAATAGTGTTTCTATCCAAGATTTTGGTTTTGGCCCCCTCTCTACTTCTCAGAATGTGTAAGGAGGAACAGATGTATTCCTACTCCTACAGATTTATATAGTTTGTGCTTTGAGTGCACTGCTTGAGGAAAAATCACACCTTTCACTTGCTCGTTCTGTAAGGGATCTGGCGTAGCAGTGACAGCTGGGCTGGTGTCCCAAGTCAAGGATGGCCATGAGGCAGTAGTCTGTGAGTGGGGATCAGAGTAATTACTAAAGCTGGGATTGATAGGGAAGAGTCAGAGTCAAGGTGGGACTGGAGACCAGAGGTTAGAGGTAGTTACCAGGCTGGAATCAGGAAGCCAGAGTCAGGGTCAGAATCAGGCTGGGGTCAGAGACTGGAGATCAGAAGGTAAGGTGAGGTCTGGAGTCACAGCAGGCCAGAAGTCTGTGTGGTTGCCCAGACAACTTCCAGGGTCACCTTCCAGGGTTAAATAGTGAGCAAGGACCAATCAGAAGGCTGCAGGGTTCTGTCACTCAGGACCCTGTGGGTGGTACTTCCTGAATTGCCTAATCTCCACAGTGCTCCTTGAATGTGGTTCTGCATGAGCTCCTGGTGCCAATGTGGAAATGTCAGCTGTTACAGGTCTGGGTCCAAGTCCCATGGATCCTTACACTTTCTTGGTCAGTGAAGTCATTTCCAGGCCTTCAGGAATCTCTTATTCAATTGTTAATATTTTCATAAACAAGCTGTTTGAAATGTTTTGAAAAAAAAAATCTGTCAAAAAATGTCATTTTGGCCAAAGTTTTCTAATTTTTGAGACAAAGGAGGCTGTTAAAAAATGAGAAACTGAAGGTTTCTCAGTAAAAATTCTCCATTTTTTTGGTTTAAAAATTGGGGATTTTTAATACGAAAAACAGAAAACTGTTCAAGGGAAATTTTGAGGAGGGATTTTTTCTCATAATTTTGCATAACAAATAACTGGTATATTTTGCACCAACTACAATCACTGTTAAGACAGATTTATGCTGACGTTCACTACTAACGTGCTTAAAATTACACTCATGCTTAAGTGTCTAGGTGAAATAGAGCTTTAAACCTTAAATGATGTAATCTCTTTCTGTCTCTCTCTCACACACACACTTTTTATGTCTATATATACAGTCCTTGCATCTACTATGGAAAATAATATCTATATGTTTCCTTAATTAACTTGTACTGAACAAATCTGCAACATACCGAGACTTGCCCCACACCAAGCCCTTTGATGGTGAGCAACACTACAAGGGGCTTTGCTTCATTTATTACTTACGATGACTGTTTTCCTCCCGTGTTTCATGACACTGAGAAACTTCCTTCTGGCATAGACCTTCACAGCCCTGTTAGAGGATGACAGGGTTACAGAATAACATTATTAGGCAGGAATTCAAAGCATCCTTGCATTAGCATGTAAAAGCCCTAAAGATTGTGAGTAGAAAATGAAGTTCTCAAATTTGCCTTTCTTTCTGATTTGTCTAACTGTCAAGTGGGTTCTAGTAACTCATATATATTTTTTAAGTAGCTGGGTCTCCTGTTCACTCTGTTGTCTTCAGTGCTGCTGCACCCCCTTACATCAGAACTGAATTGGGGTGTATGGGTGTTTTTATGTATATATTTAATGGTTTGGGGAGGCATCTATAGGGCTGATAAAATGAAATCTTGTGGTCTTGTGTCATTTCAAGTGAAGATACCGTGAGAAGACTGGATTTCCCCTAACGGAGAAGTCCTATAGAATTTGATAGAGAATAATTTACATCCTAGCAATTCTACAAAATGGCTCAAAAATCCTTTATAAAGGGGAGCATTCTCTATCAGATTCTATGGACTTGTAGAGTAATTTCTATAGACTCCTATTAGATTTCTATACAACACTATTGGTCTCATCCCTTGTCCATAAGGCTCATTTTATTTTGGCCAGAAAATGCTCCCTGAGGCTAAACAGCCCATGAAAGATAGAGCATTAAATTCAGTCTCATGAAGTGGCACTTGCTGACACCAGAACTGAATCTGATTTATATGTTTGCTATTGGTATACCAGTAGCACCGAGGAGCTCCAGTCACTCATCTGTTGTGCTGGGTACCTTACAGACATGTAAAGACAGCCCCTGGCTCCAAGAGGATAGAGTCATGGTTAATGACACAACGCCAGTACTGGGATAATCCTTGCAAAGCCCTTGTAGCTCTTTGTCTGGAGTTGGTTAAAGATGTGATCAATGCATTCTCTCATATTCCTTTTAGCTTTTCTTGCTAAAGTACTCATTCCTTTGTCTCACATTCTTCCAAGTTTTCATCTCACAGTTCTGACCATAGCCAGTAGCTACTGCGCCACCAAAAGCTTCCTCCTGGCTGATGTGAACCAGTACAGCTGCATTTAGTGAGATGTGCATGTCTGGGCTAGTCACCCTTTCACCTTCTTTGAGATTTGCCCTTGTTCCTATTGATTTGCTCATGCAAATTATTTGCTCATGATTTGCCCTGTGGCTGGGACTCCTTATCCAGCTAGTAGTGCAGTTTGGAATTAAATGAGGTTGATTAGCACGCTTTGACCATTAGCCCTGACCTGAACCAGCCTGACTCAGGTTACTTCCACACACTATAATCTTCAAAGAGACATATCAGAAATTAAAGTCGAGGTACTAACCCCTACCAGCTCATATATTTTTCCTTGGTCTACAGGATGCTTGCTTGCTGCTGTTCCACATGCAGTTTGGTAGGTGGTAGGGATAGCGTTTTATTTTCACCTTACTAGGGAACTTCTGATTTATTTTGTTTGACCTAAACCTGCTGAATTCTAACCCTTCCAGTACAGCATAACATGACCTGCAATGTAACCTTACACCTAATTAAGTAATCACACTGTAAGTCTTGGCTTATGCTGTTTTTTCAGTGATTTATTTTTCTTCTTATATGCTTATGAAAGTGGAGACCACTAGTCCGTGTTGGGGTCACCCTTAAACCCCTCTTTCTTTGGCTTATGTAAGCAAACGCCCTCTACGAAACTTCAAAGAGGAAGAGAGCTAAGGGGCACTCTTTTCGCACTGTAATGAATAGTCTGGCTCAGACTTGCACATTGGTGAATGAGGGGGCCACTTGGATAGCCTCACATTTAATGTTAGTTCAGAGGGGGGAAAGTAGGGTGTAAATCAGCAAAGCTGCAATGGAGTGATGTTGATTTTCACCACCTAAGGCTCCGCTCTTTAATTTATAGTTATTCTGAGCCCAAAAAAGTGACAGCTTCTGGAGGCTAAAATGCAATAAATAGAAGCAAGCTTTTTAGCTAGTTACATTAGTCATAGGGCTATCTGCTTAGCAGGTGTAAGCTCCATTGGTTCTTGCAGGGCAATGCCAGTTGCTGTCAGTTGGGGATCTACCCTCCTGCATAGCTCTTTTCAGCACTTTTAAAAGAAGTACGCACAGATAGGCATGGCTTAATAGTAGGAACCCACTTTTATAACAGTGCAAGTAATTTATGAGCAGGATCCTACTCTTATTATTCTACTGCCTTTCTTCAACATACAACATTCTTTTACTTCACGTATTTTCCCATGCCCTTTCTCCACTTACACATTCTGCCTCAATTTGCCACTTAAGAGCATTTGTTGACAAGCTTAGAGCATTTTGATAAGTCTTCTGCCAAAGTGTCTCTAATAAAAATAAAAAGAATGACAAGTGGAGCAGAATAAGGAGGATTCCAAGAGCAACAACTGAAGGTTAAAGCAGCAGAGAACAGGGAGTGGGATGCTTAATGAGAACACAATGTAAAGATCTCAGTTTGCCTTTCTTAGGACCATTGAAATGGTTGGTTGGTTGGTTGGTTTTTGCACTGGCTCACTAGTTATCTATGTATCCAGCTCCCATTCAAATTCTTGAGTGAGCTGTGACTGTTCGTTGTTTTCTATGGGAGCAGGGGTAGGTCTATCTATTGCATACCTTATCATAGCTTTCCTACTCAGATTTGAACCTTAGCGTTCATAACCTGAGAAGCTAGCATAAACTCCTCTAAGCTTAATTACCAGCTTAGATCTGATATCGCTGCCACCATCCAAAAATTCCAGTGTTTTGGCTCACTCTGGTCTCCCCAAAACCTTCCCTGGGGAACCCCCAAGACTCAGATGCCCTGAGTCTACAACAAAGGGAAATAACCCACTTCCCTTCCCCCTCTCTCTCCCACCCAGAATTTCCTCTCTGGGCTAACCTGAGAGTTACTGATTGCACCTCTTTACTCACAATACCCAGAAGCATGTCTCTCTCTTCCAAAAGGACAACCAAATACAAGGAAACAGAAAGATTCTATCTCTCTCCCCTCGCACACCAATCCTTGGTGCTGCAAAGATTCACCTCCGTAGATCTAACACAAAGAGAATTCCCTGCCCTATCGTTCCTTAGCCTAACAGAGAGAAAAAAAAACTTCAACCAAATCTTAAAAAGAAAACTTTATATAAAAAGAAGAAAAGACATAAAAACATGATCTCTGCTTAAGGTGACATACACAGGGCTATTGTTAATAAGAAAAATATGAATAAACAGTATTATCAAAAAGAGTACAATTTCAACATCCCAGCAAATACACAATTAAATACAAAAAAAAACAATAACAGCCTATTGTTTTTTCTACCTTTGTACTCACAACTTTGAAACTGAAGATTAGAAGCTTGAAGATAGAAAAAATCCCCTCTCATAGCTGAGAGCCAGACAAAGACAAAGACCCAAGCATTCCCTCCCTCAGCTTTGAAAAATCCAGTTTCCTGATTGGTCCTCTGGTCAGGTGTTTGGTTCCCTTTGTTAACCCTTTACAGGTGAAAGAAACATTAACCCTTAGCTATCTGTTTATGACCCACCTTTTATAGGTCATGGCTTAATCCACTCCTGTCTAGAATTCCACATGGCACCTATAGTCCTCATTTTGCCAGCGGGGCCAGATACAGACTGGCATAGAAAATGTGTGGTAAGGAGAGGGTGTGGCCAGGTACCTATAAACTTCACACATTCAGCCCATCTCTTAGACAGCTTGTGTCAAGGGATCTCCTATAGACACTTGACTGTGACTGGTTTTCAAAGCTGCCCATTCTTGGCACATGCCTCAAGGGACAGTGGCAGTGAAAACCCCAAAAGTGAATTTGCCAAGCCCAGAACAGTGGTGCAGAGGTTATACGTTGCAGCCACCATCTGTGATTGTGGGGCTGAATACAGCTCTCAATCTTTAAGTGGAAATCCATTTACCTTTTTTTAACCACCTTTGCTCATTATTATTTGAAGATCCTTGAGTTTTCCTTATTCATCTGCTCTCTCCATAGTTAGGGCCCTACCAAATTCAGGGTCCATTTCGGTCAATTTTATGGTCATAGAATTGTATATTTCAAGATTTCCGCTATTTAAATCTGAAATTCCATGATGTTTAATTGTAGGGGTCCTGACCCCAAAAGGAATTGTATGTGTGTATTGTAGGGGTCTCAGTGTTATTGTAGGGGGAGTTATAGTACTGCTAGACTTATTCTGCACTTCTGCTGATGGTGGCATTGCCTTCAGAGCTGTGCAGTAGCGGTGGCTGCTGGCCAGGAGACCAGCTCTGAAGGCAGAGCCTCCGCCAGCAGCAGCACAGAAGTAAGGGTGGGATGGGATGGTACTGCCACCTTTACTTCTGTGCTGCTGCCTGCAGAGCTGGGCCCTCAGTCAGCAGATGCCACTTTCCGGCCACCCAGCTCTAAAGGCAGCAGCACAGAAGTATGGGTGGTATGGTATGGTTTTGCCACCCTTACTTCTGTGCTGCCTTCAGAGCTGGACGCCCGGCCAACAGCTGCCACTCTCCAGCTGCCCAGCTCTGAAGGCGGCACAGAAGTAAGGGTGGCAATACCATGGCCCTCCTAAAATAACCTTCTAACCGCCCCTGCAACTCCCTTTTGGGTCAGGAGCACCGATTTGAGACATGCCGGTCTCCCTCGTGAAATCTGTATAGCACAGGGTAAAAACACACAAAAGACCAGATTTCATGGTCCGTGATGCATTTTTCACGGCTGTGAATTTGGTAGGGCCCAACCTATAGTGCAGGCACAATACTGAGTTTATGACATCACATCCGTTCTATGGCACCAGACCACAATGTCTCAAGCACTGGATTATGATCTCATTTTAGAATCAAGCAGCAGGATAAGGGACTCGAGCCAACTGCATCCCATTTTACATTAGAGTGTTAAAGATGTTATTCCCCAATTGGACAGTCGCTCTTTAAAACAATGCCCCTGCTCATAGAAGTGGAGCTCAAATATCTGGAGTCCAGGAAACGGCGAGCATAAGGAACATATCATAGTATAACAGCAGCTGTAGTGGAAGTTGGAAGACTCTGGCATTGCATCCATAACATTCCTTTTGTTATCTACAGATCTATAGTAATGCCATTATCCAATTCAATGGTAGCAGTTTAAGTGGGAATTATCATTTAAAATGAATGCTATGCTTGTAGTTGGTAGGGGAGGATGTTGGGATTCCTCTTTCCAAACCACAGGAGATGTGTTAGTTCCATTGAAGTCCGTAAGAGTTGAGTGTCCTGCTGTTGGAGAATATTTCTGTTCTACTTTGTCCTGTTCAGGTTCTTCTACTGTGCTCATCATTGTGGCATCATGAATGCCTTCCACTAGTGCAGTAAGCTACGGCTCCGATTTTCAAACTGGCCTGATGGAGTTAGCTACCAAATTCTCATTGAAAGTCAACAAGAGTTGGGTGCCTAAATGCCTTAAACCCCTTTGAATTCTCAACCTAGAAGTGTAGCAGCATCTGTACCCTGTAGTTCTTTCCTTCCTTTCTTTCTTTGTCTTGATGGTGGAATTGCATGTGGGATTTTTCTTTTTGGAAGTGCAATGCACTATGTGTTTATATTAGTGAAGGCCAGGTTGACAAAGCACGCTTTGCACTGGGAACAAAAGGTGCTGATTTTTGTGGTGGTTCTTAAATCCCATGAGATTTCTTTCCAGAGCTTTGGGCCACCCCAAGAAAGGTCCGTCTCCTGCACAAGCAGGCTTTGCCTTTGTTCTATCATGACAGAGGAATGTCAACCACTATTCTTGTTCTGGAGTTTTAGGCAATATTTTAGTGCCTCTCAGAGCAAATGGCAATGTGACCACCTCCAGAAAATTCAGTGCTTGGTTTACCCTGGGCCCAGGACATGGTGGGCTGGTCTTCAGGAGTTTAGTTCTGACTGAGCTGATATCAGCACAAGCAAGTTCCATAAAGCTGATAGTTACTTCAGCAGCAAATGTTAGTGCTTTAATTTGAGATGTTTCCAACAGCTTGGGGCACACTACAAATCCAAGGACAAAAGGGAAGAAAAGCTTTTTTATACTTTCATCTATTCCTCATTTCAGTAGCAACACAGTACAGAGAGCATTTTTTAAATAATAAATTGCTTTGCATTACATAATATATTCTCTCTCTCTCTCTCTCTCACGTGCTACAAATGAGGTGACCCGTCCTCCCACCACAGGATATGAGGAAGTCAATGGGATTTGCACTTATCCTGTGGGGAGAGAATCAAGCCTCCTTCCATTGAAGTCAATGGCAAATCTTTCACTGAGTCAGGGAATTCAAAAATTTGGACTGTGGCTGGTTTATGTGCAAGAGAGGAAAGTCCCTGGATCCTTTTCCCCACCTTGTTCATCCATGGTAGAGCTAGTGTTGGTCTACACCTAACCATTGAAAGCTGTGTGAAAGACATTACTCCGCGCAGGTATCCATCCTGCCGACCCCACTGTTTACACTGAACAATGGGCTCTATATTATCCATCTGTTTATACAGAAAAGAAACATTTTCCTGCACAGTGATATCTTTAAGACATCCTCTCCCTCAAATCTGAAAATCCTAGTGTGTAGGATGCAAATAATGGAAAGATATAGCACATCCCAAACCCCTCTAGAGTAACACCCTTGGAACTCATATGGTCTGGAAGGATTTTACAGCCTAAATACCATAAATGGGATTCTGAAACTAGAGAGTACGTATTCAGCAACTTGGCATGTAACAAATTCTCATGCTGCTGCAGGAGATGTCGTCATTTATTGGCTTTGTGGGACTAACACCTGGCCTTTTGGAGGAGTTTTATGTCTGGCTTTCTCTGGCTTTCTGGGGCCTGGTCTACACTACGCATTTAAACTGATTTTAGCAGCATTAAACAGATTAAACGCTGTACCTGTCCACACTACGAGGCCCTTTATATCGATATAAAGGGCTCTTTAAATCGGTTTCTGTACTCCTCCCCAACAAGAGGAGTAGTGCTAAAATCGGTATTACCATATCAGATTAGGATTAGTGTGCACAAATCGTATGATTATTTGGCCTCCGGGCGGTACCCACAGTGTACCTACGAACCGCGTCTTCTGGACAGCAAATCTGAACTACTCGATTGCAGCGGGCAGAGTAACAGAAAAAGCCCCCCGCGAAAATTTTGATTTTTTTCATTTCCTGTTTGCCCACATAGAGCTCTGATCAGCACAGGTGCCAATGCAAGTCCAATCCAAAAAGAGCTCCAGAATGAACCGACGGGAGTACTGGGATCTGATCGCTGTAAATGGGGAGACAAATCTGTTTCTAAAGCAAAGCTCCGTTACAAAAGACGAAATGCCAAAGCGGTGAAAAAAATCTCCAGGCTTACAACAGATGCTGCGTGACAAGCCGAACGGAAAGCCAGAGACTCAAATGACCGCTCATCGAGGAAGTGGGGGGGGTACTGATGATACTCCAGCTATTCACAGTCCACAGCAGTCTCCTAAAAGTATTCATTCTTGCTGAGCGTCCCAATGCCCGTAGGGTCAACACATTGTCTCGGCATGGCTTCAGGGAAATAGCTCATCAATGTACTCCCGGCCTCCCGGCACTAAAGAAAGAGGGAAAGAATAGTTCTTGACTTCTTTCAATTTCACCGTACTATTCTACTGAATTCTGCTGTAATCAGAGGCTGGCAGCAGTGAGAGCATATCCGGCTTCCTCCCCTCTCCGGTGGCAGATGGTGCCATATTGTTGATATCAGCGTCTTTCACAATCGCCCGTGAGTGCCCGGCTGGCCAGTGAGGTTCTGCCTAGTGGTTAGACGTGTTGATGAGGAAAATAGGAATGAGGTCTGGTCATTCCCCATGTAGATGGTTTCAGACGGCTGGTACTGTGCTTCATCATAGAACTGGGGCTGAGCTTCCAATCAGCCCCCCTTTCTGTGTAAGAAGAACGATTCTGTATCTTTGCCTGGACTCATCATAGCAGGCAGCTGAATGTGCTCCCTCTGAGTCCCCGCAACGGTTATTGGTTCCTGTCTGTGGAACTGAGTTCATTAATCAACCCCGGAGGCATGCCTCCCCCTCATTTATCCTACGTAAGAATGTCTCATGTTTCTATATTCCCTGCATTCTTTATCAACTTTCTATGACATCAATGGGGACATCTGCCACACGGTGCCTCAGGGGAAACAGTGGATTAGTTTGGATTGAGTGGAGGGAAGCATCGGGCATGTTTTAAGCGGCGTTGTTGGCAGGGGGATTCTCCCGAATGACATTTGTTAGACTCATGCCATTTCGACGGAATCTGACACGGAGCGCTGTGCTGTCTGACAACTGGTTCTTAGTACAACTTGCCCCTATATTCTAGCAGGACTGACTCTATTTTAGAAACCATAAAGGATGGATTGACTCGGGAGTCATTCCGTTTTGCTTTGCGCCCCTGGCCGATCTCAGCCAGGGGCACCCATGATTAGCAGCAGACAGTACAGAGGACAGATAACCATCATCTCATTGCCAATTTACGCCAGCGCAGACGGTACAGAACGACTGATAACCGTCTCTGCTATCATGCAAAAGCAAATGAATGTGCTGCTGTGTAGCGCTGGAGTATCGCTCTGTTCCGCGGCATCCAGTAACATAGGTGGCTATAAAAAAAAAAAAAAGCTGAACGGGCTCCATGGTTGACGTGCTATGCATGTGCCAGGCAATCCAAGGAAAGAGAGTGCAAAATGTTGCTTCCGTTGCTTCCGGAGGAGGAATGACTGATGACATTTACCCAGAACCACCCGCAACAATGATTTTTGCACCATCAACCATTGGGCTCTCATTCCAGAATTCTAAGGGGCAGGGGAGACTGCGGGAACTATGAGATAAGCTATGGAATAGCTACCCAAGTGCAACGTTCCGGAAATCGACGCTAGCCTCGACGCTATGGATGCACACAGCCCGATATAATGGTCTAGTGTGGCCGGCGTGCACTCAACTTTATACAATCTGTTTTATAAAACCGGTTTATGTAAAATCGGAATAATCCCGTAGTGTAGATGTACCCTGGAAGGATTAGATGACTCTTTCTGATCACTTCCCCTCCCCATTCAGTGGACTCTGCCTCACTGTTCACCTGCAGAACCATACATTTGTTTTTGCTGTGTCTCAGACCCTTGGAGGCGTGAGCCAGGCCTCACTGTGTGTCTGAATCCTATCCCCATTTTACTGTCTTATTGCCTCTCTGATTCCATACTGAAGTGAGATGCGTATGTTAGCAGTAGGAGTGGAGATGTCAGTCTGCATCAGCTTGCTGGTTGCCTGCTTACCAGCTGGAACAGCATCCCAAAGAAGAAGAAATGGAAAGCACATGTGTGAAGAGACCATCCTTGCCAGTCTTAATGGCTGGGCTGCATATGGGACAAATCAGCTGCTTATCAAGCCTTTGGAGGCAAATGCAAGGTCCCTGATTAATCTGGTAGTTCTTTATTTTTTCTTGCTACCCTACAGGCCAAGGAAGTACAGCTAGTGAGTGCAATACTTTAGATAAAGTTGTCAGCCTAGTACATGTTCAGCGTACTGTATACAGATTACTAATCGCTCACAATCTCTGTGTCAGCAGAAGAAATAGAAAGTACCTGTGGTTGGCCCTTGTTCAAGAGCAAATTCCAATATACTCGGACTATAAGCTCCTGGGGGCTTTTTGTTCTGTGCTTGTACAGTGCTTGGCACAGTGGGGTGCTACCATAGTACAAATAATAAATACCAGTATCCTTAATTGTCACGTTTGATTTCCACTAACCTCCCTTGGAGAATCCAGTATCAGAGCAGTAGCCGTGTTAGTCGGGATCTGTAAAAAGCGACCAGGAGTCCTGTGGCCCCTTGTAGACTAACAGACGTATTGGAGCACACGCTTTCGTGGGTGAATAACCACTTCGTCAGATGTCTGACGAAGTGGGTATTCACCCACGAAAGCTTATGCTTCAATACATCTGTTAGTCTATAAGGGGCCACAGGACTCTTGGTTGCTTTTTTTTGGAGAATCTGTATCCCCAGGATCTAGTGGCTCAATTGACTCATTGCTTTTTTCCAAAACCTAGTTGTCAACAGAAATCAATAGGACTCGCTGAAAATTTCAGCTGGAATTTCCACTATTTTGTTTGGGACTTATCTACAAATTGTATTTGATTCTGATTAATTTGTTTGTCACTCGAATGATTTGACATTTAACATTCCTGTAGACTGAGGTTCATTCACATAATTGCTTCTCGTCAACTACATTTGACTATTTATTGTTCCTGGTAAGTTTCTGTATCACCTAGCATTCTTTCTGCTCCTGGATTGGGTATTTGAAATTGTAATATGCAGGTGAAAGGAAACGAACGAGATTACAAGACAGCTATGTGAACTCTATGGGCATGAAACTTCTTGTGAACATGGAGTTCCATGACTATTCACAAGACCTTCACTTTTTGCAAACATGCTTGAGAAAAAGAAATGTTCATCAAAGAAGAGTGATGCACATTCAAAGTGAATTCCTCGTATTTATTCAAACAAATGTTCACAGATACTTTCTTCAGATATCTACCCATCTGTATTCACAACAGAAAGAGAATCATATTATGGAAGCATTTTAATGTGCTAGCTGTCCACAGTATATTGCAATATATTACATGTGATATAATTAGGCCCTACCAAATTCATAGTCCATTTTGGTCAATTTCATGATCACAGGACTTTTTAAAATGTCATGATTTCAGCTATTTAAATCTTAAATTTCAAGGAGTTATAATTGTAGGGGTCCTGACCCAAAAAGGTTGTGTGGGGTCACAAGGTTATTATAGGGGGGTTGTGTACTGCTACCCTTACTTCTGTGCTGCTGGTGGTGGTGGTGCTGCCTTCAGAGCTGGGCTGCTGGAGAGCTGTGGCTGTTGGCTGAGAGCCCAGCTCTGAAGGCAGTACTGCTGCCAGCAGCAGTGCAGAAGTAAGGATGGCATGGTATGGTATTGCCACCATTAATTCTGCACTGCTGCCTGCAGAGCTGAGCCCTCAATCAGCAGCCACCATATCTGGCAATACCATGACCCCTCTAAAATAACATTGTAACCTCCCTGCAACTCCCTTTTGGGTCAGGATATTCAATTTGGGAAATGCTGGTCTCCTCTGTGAAATCTGTATAGTATAGGTCAGTGGTTCTCAAACTTCAGCAACCTGAGCACCCTCATTTTGATTTAAAATTTTTCTGGGACCCCCAAGTTCCCCCACTCAGCCTCAGGCCTTGCCTCCACTCCACCTTTCCCTCAAGATCCCCCCCCCATCCCACCTCTTCCCACCCCCTGCTCATTCCCTTCCTCGCTCGCTTTCCCCCACCCTCACCCACTTTCACCAGGCTGGGGCAGGGGGTTGAAGTGCTGGAGGGGATGTGGGCTCTGGGAGGGAGTTTGGATGCAGGGTCTGGAGTAGGGGGTTGGGATGTGGGAGAGGATGAGGGGTGCGATGCTTACCTGGGTCAGCTCCCAAAAGCAACTGGCACATCTCTCTGGCAGCGGCTCCTAGGCAGGAGGGTCAGGGTGCTGCACCTGCTCACAGGCACCCCCTACAGCTCCCAGCCAATGGGAGTTGCGAAGTTGGACCTCAGGGCGGGGGCAGCGCTTGGAGACTCCCTGGCCTGCCCCCTGTTCTGCCACCACTTCTGGGAGTAAAGCAGAGTCAGGACAGGCAGGGAGCCTCGCTTAGCCTTGCTGCACCTCTGAAGGGGAAGGAGTTGATCAGTGGGGCCCACAGACCTCCTGAAGGGCCCTCAAAGACGCACAGGAGTCTGCAGACTGCAGTTTGAGAAATGCTAGTATAGGGTAAAAGCACAGAAAACACCAGATTTCAGGGGGGGAGACCAGATTTCACAGTCCCTGGTGTGTTTTTCATGGCCATGAATTTGGTAGGGCCCTAGATATAATAAGTAAACAATTATAATGGCACTTTTGTCTTATTGGGTACTGAACTCAAACTCACTGGAGTTAATAAATAAACAGTAGAAACTGGTAATGCTAGTAAACTTCTGGACTGGCCTAGAAGTCAATGGAGAAAGTCACCTGCTTAAGTTAAGCACATGATTAAGTGTTTTATTGGGTCAGAATCTAAAAGCCACAACAGAGCACTAAAGCTAAGAGAAGACATTAAGGAAGAACTTGCATTTCTTTAGTGGACAAATAATAGGAGTGCGTGGGGGAAGAAGAAACCTCCTCATGCATTTAACCACAGTAAAATTAACACAAGCTAAAATATGTTGAAAGATTTTGTTCCTATTTGCCTGCAAATCTTTTGTTTCTCCTAGTTTCTAGGCTTTGATAAAGTGGAAAAAAATAAACACAAAAAATACCCATTTTAATTGCTTGCAGCGCTGCAGAACTTTTCTCTGACGTGTCCTAAAGCTTCTGCTGCAAAGGAGAATAAGCCAAGAGCCTTCAGCTGTTTTCACTTTAAAACAATGTAAGAGACTCAGGGAGAATGCATTTGTTATACATTTGCTAACCCGTATCAGACTGAGGCTATATCTCATACCAACATCTAAATCAGCCCAATTTCGCTCTGAATGTTCTCTTTTAGGAAACCAGTAAACTTCCCTCCACAAGCCAGAATATGAGACTATACACACTTCAAGCTGCTGATTGTTCTTTGCTACCATTCCTTTATGTTTATAAGTTTAGCAGGGGGTCCAAAAACTCAAATGAGAAGCACATGGGTTTGTGACTTTAAAACTGAAATAGAAGACATCTAATATGACAGAACATGTTGTTTATGGAGCCATGGATTTCACTGAAGGACATCCTTACTGAATCATAATTAAACTACCATAATGAACTCCAAGTTTCATCTGCTGGGCTCAGAAGGGGGAAAAAAGATACTTTCAGTAGGTTCTGCTGAAGTCATTTGTCCAGACCCACAGCTGTTTTTAATGTGCCGACGAGTGGGAAAATTGTCAAAATTATGCCCTAGAAATTTCAGGCAAATGGTTGTGTAATATCTGATAGAAACAAACTGAAATTGGGCACTTTAGTTAATCTAATAAATTGTGCTTTGTAACTGAAAAATATAATTGCACTGCACAAGCATTATGTGCACACTTCACTTTTAAAAGCTGCAGTACCACTAGTGAAACAAATGAAAACACTTTATAGCCCAGTCTGATTTATTTCACAGTTTCAAGATTTCTTTGAGACAAAACAAGTATTTGGCATGGAGCTCTTCAACAACATTTATATAGGCTACAAAGGGGAAATCTGCATTCCTTGAAATAAAAATAATATTCTTTTGCAAAGAAACATTTTAAAAACGATTTTCTACTTTTTTGCAAATCCTAGCTAATTCACTGGACTCACCTTTGAAGTTCAAGACACAAAAACGATCAACTTTAAAATTAGCACATAAAATTAATGATTGCTGGAGTTGACAGGCTCCCTGGAAAACCTGGGTGCTTCTGGCATTTTCATTTGGACAGGCTTCAAAGCTATTGCCTGTATTAAACATTAGAACTGGGAGCTGGAAAGTAAGAGAGATGAAGGAGAGGAAAATATCTCCTGAAATATCAGGTGAAGAGCAAATTTCAAAGGACAGCTCTGTCTGTAGTTCCAATGCAGTGATGTAACTTCCAAAAGCATTTCCTGAAAGACTTTGATTATGAGATTCAGTTTTCTTTTGTGTTTTTCTTTAACATTAAATTGGAAATAAAAGTGTGTGTGTGTGTGTGTGTGGAGGGGGCAATGGAGGGGGAAGGAAGCCACCCATGTGATCATTATATAACAAACTGAGCTGCCAAGCTTAACGTAGCAGAAATACAAACATTGATGAATGACCAAACTGTGTTAAGAAGAAGCAGTTGCCTTTGGCCAAACTTGACTTAAAAATGGAAAGCTGTTACTGCCTTGAAGAGACACACATTCAGTTTCACACTGTAAGACAAAACCTTAAAGCCTGAACTTTTCTTGTATTAGTTCATCCTGCACCCTCTTTGAACTGTATGCTCCGTAGGCTATATTCCTCCACATGCAAAGGAAACGAAATGACCTGATTTAGGCTCTCACAAGTGAAAAATTAACTTTTACCCTTGACACTACAAGCACTCTTGACCTGGGGCTCACATAAAAATGAGTGATCATAGAATACAGCTGCAGACAAATTTGTGCTTTTCTCAGCAAATTAGAGCTCAGTGTGATGGGGTAGAGGGAGTATCGCTATAAAAATACCTAGGTTCATAGCTCTCAAAGACCTTTAACAAAGGAGGCCAAGTATCATTATTCTCATTTTACGGACAGGGAAACTGAGGCACTAGGAGGCAAGTGACTACCTCAGGCTAGTGACAGAGCTAAGAATTGAACCTAGATTTCCTGAATACTAGCCTACTGCATCAGTCATGAGACTATGCTGTTAATGGAGGCTGATACCACCAACCCTCATCACACTGGGGGGAAGAATGATGTGACATGGAATTTATGGAAGTCCAGTTGCAAATTGTCATTTTTGTGGAGTGGAGAGAAGGAAATTATGTTTCATTAGCAGTAAAGAAGGAGAAAATTGAGTTGTGCAGAGTTGGATTTTTTCTTTCTGCTTGAGTTTGTTTTTAAAATAAATTAAATTCCTGTGACACATTTGATCAGTTGATCCAACCTACTTCACAACAAGTTTTGTTTCCCATTAATTTTGCCATTGCACAAATGGTGATAATTTAGACCTGGCATCCTGCTTCTATTCAAGGCTCTAGCCTTGTAGATCTAGGCCCAAAGAAAGTGGAAAGATGATACCCTTCTCTGAAGCCCTCATGCCACATGTTTCCGATGCACTTGTGGTGACAACATTTACTGAGGTCTCAGCATCAGGAAAAATGAGAGCTCAGACTTTGCCCTTGGTTACTGACAAGCCTCTCCCTTAACTCCAGTTGGGTTGTTTGAGTGTTCCTGTGGGAAGGATTTGGCCAAACAAATATAAATTTCTTTATTTCCTCATCCGAAAAAGACTTCTCCAATTTCTAGAACCTCCAGGAAAAGGACCAGCAAATTCAAGTCACCTTAGAATCCCTGTATATGCTAGTTTCCCCTTAAGAAACACCAGGGCTTATTTGTCTATGCAAACATTGATAGCTATGTGTTGTAGTATCTCAGATATCTGTTCCATCCCAAGCAGAAGAGTGATTGGATGCTTTTTGTGAGTCAAGCCGAGTAGTCCACAAGGGAGTCAGGGATCTAACGTGGACAAAGTAGATCTAGAAGGTTGGCAGATGCTACCATGCCACAAAGAGAATTTTTCTTTGCTTTTAAGAACATTAGCATGGCCATACTGTGTCAGACCAATGGTCCATTTAGCCCAGTATCCTGTTTTTGACAGTGACCAGTAACCAGAACTTCAAAAGGAGTGTACAGAACAGGGCAATTTTGGAAAGACCCACTTTTTCTTCCCTTTTTAATATTTATTAAGCCAAGGAACCATTTTAACTATGGTGTAAACACTCATAAGTTTCTTTTTACCAAATCTGGTGAAAATGTGGTTTTGGACTTATTTATCTAGGTCAACAGTTTTCTTGTGGAAAGACCATTAAAGGAGGGAATGCTAACAAGAAACAGAAGGGTAAGGCATGAGGAAAACACAAGGCTGGCTTATCATAAGTAACCAGAGAGCACTTTGGTGGATGTACATATAAATGGAAGCAGCTTTCATAAAGGCTAACAGGTCTCTCTTCCTTCCCTGACTATGAATGCCCAGGTGGGTATTTTAGTCTTGGCCTTTTTAACAGTAAAAAAAAAAAAATGAATAAGTTAAGCTTTGAAATGTTACTGTGTAGTCAACTCTCTGGCTGCAGACACAGTTTAACACAATGTTTGCTTTAAATAGCACAAAATATGCCAGTCTGTGGGAGTGACTCATTTACTAGCTAATTAACAAGTATCTAATATAAATTTAACCTTCACTTCAAACTTTCTTTCCTTCAAACCTAACTGTTTTTTGATTGGAGTAGTTGCAAATGGAAGCCAAATATTTTAGTTGGTTGGGCTGAATGGAGGGATATGCTATGTGTTTAGATTTCCAATTCCTTTGCATCCTTTAAAGCGCTAAATTTAAGAAACTAACATTTCTTAATACAAAGTCATTTTTGTGTGAAGCAGCCCCCTAAGACTTTCTCATTTTTCAAAATCCCAGAATTAAAGTTCTTTCATGTGCTTTTAAAGAATAGCACCTTGAGGTTATTTTTTCCCTATCAAACCACCCAATGAATTCTAAAACCCTTCATTTTCATTTAAAAGGCTCCTGTGTAGTTCCTGTCTTGGATGTCTACCTATCCATTGTGCATTCAAGAACCAAAGCCAAGATAATTGCTCAATTAAAGTGTATCAGAAAGTATTTGCAGTATCATTGCTTTCCTTATACTGTTGTGTTCACATCATTTGTACCACTGGAGCAGGACCAGCTTAGGAAGAGAAAAGCAGAGGAATGACAAGGACACTGCACTCCTATGACTGTACGATCCCATCATGGCTGCTGACAGAAGCCTGCTGGGGGGGAGGCAAAGGCCATCCAAAGGCTCATCCCTGCTCCACCTCCTCCCTGAGCATGCTGTCGCTGCTTCACTTCTCCCACCTCCCAAGCTTGCAGCACCAATCAGCTTAGTTGCCGCAAGCGTCGGAGGCGGGAGAAGTGTAGCAGCCATGGCATGCTCAGAGATGAGGCGGGGCAGGGGACAGCTGGGGCAGGGAGTTCCCCTGCGTGCCGCCCCTCCTCTTACTTGCTGCAGGTGGCCCTCCCCATGCTCCCCTGCCTCAGCTCCTTCCGCCTAAATGCCAGCAGCAAACGTGGCGGATGAAGATCCGGCCGCTGCAGTCGCTGCTGAAGAAAATGCAGCCCCCAAAATCCTAGTGCCCTATGCAACCGCCTAGGTCGCCTAAATGGTTGAACCCCCTGGGAGTAAGGCAAAACATGGTCATTACGTGGTCACTTGAAAGGTTGCAGTACTTTGGCATGCCTATCATCTCCAATCAAATACTGTCACCACTCTTCCAGACAGCTCTTTGTGCTTGGTGTCTGGTACTGTGTTACTGGAAGATGGCAAAGTTTGGCCTGACATAAACAGTATATACGTTTCCCAATGGTTTAAGCAAGAGGATAAACAACTTAATCCAGAAAACAGACAGCAGGATCTTGTAACTGAGCAGGAATATACCTATCAGTGGCTTCATTGCTGGGAATTGCTAGGTAAACAACAACAGAGATGAAAGGAAAGAAGCATTCAAATGCTTTAAACGGGGGGTGGCAGGGATGAGTTCTGTGACTCACATGACATGACTGAGGAATATTTAGAGCTTAGATGACTTAACTTCTTTCGTCTGTGCATGGTGTTATCAGCAGGGGAGTAGAGCAAATCACAGGGATTTTCACTCTGAGCTCAGCAGAGTATCTTTTTACGTACTGGAAACTCGACAGGCCCCCCTACTGCTCCCTCCCCCACAGAAGTTCATGATGGAAATTCAGTACTTTTAAGCTAATGGTACTGTAGAGTGGGCCAACAAGCAAAACAAATTAATTCCTATCTTAGAGCCATTAAGACGATGCAGCTCCATTAGTGCCTGGGAAGGGAATGCGTAAGGCTGATCTGCATGGGACGGAGGAACTAAAAAATGTTTAGCTTCATGCTCTGCTCAGAGTGGGCAAACTCAGATTTCCCTTCCCTCCTGTTGTGGAGTAAGGGGGACAGGGGTCCTTCTGAGCTGGCTCCTTCCTACCAGGATGGGGTCTGAAGTCACATGTGTGGGATGCAAACACCTAGTAAATGAGAGAGGGAGGGATTTCCATTAACACAAATAGATGAAAGCTAATGAGAGTTGGAGGCCCAACTCCTAACTCTCTGTTGTGCCTTTGATCAGCTCCCTTTAGACTGGATTTGACAGACTTGAGTGAAATGGGTTGGAGTGGGCTTGGATTTCCACCATTGTTGAGGCTGGTTGTGAGGGTTTGCATCTCTAAGTTATTCTCTCGTGTACTGTACAGGTGTAAGGGGGTCCGCTGTCGAGAGAGGGGCTCCTCGTTCTCCGGGGCGCCTGGGAGCCAGGCCGCCTCACTACACCAAGCAAGCAGTTCAGTCTGTCCAGCTCAGGCCCTGGGTTCAGGGTGGGGCAGCAAACACAGCATAGTCAAGTAGGCTCAGGCCTTTAAGCAGGGCTGAGCAATAAGCGTTCTCGTCTTTGGCCTCCTCAGGCCCAGGGAGAGGGGGAGGCTGCCACCCAGATGTTGGGTGGCAGGGGGGACGCAGGCCCTCCCACTCCATGGCTTCCCAGCCCGGGGCCCTAGCAGCGGCAGGCAGTCTGCTGCTGTGTCAGTGGGGATCCTGGCCGCAACACACTGGCATTGGCTCCAGCAACTCCACAGCCTGACTGGGGTCGGCTGCCCCTGGTCTGCTTCCGTACTCCCCCTCAGGACCTACCTGGGTTGTCGTCGTGTCAGCGTAGGGGTCAACCACCATCGGCTCCTCAGGGTGAGCATCCACGGGCGGGCTCAGCAGGTTTCCGGGGTAAGTGGCGAAAGGTAGGCTCAGCTCCTCCTCGGGGTAGCGAGCGCGGGCCAGGTTGGTTCCTCCTCCAGGTGCGAGCACGGGGCAGGCTCGGCCAGTCCTCCTCCGGGTAGCGAGCGCAGGGCAGGCTCGGCCAGGCCTCCCCAGTGGGAGCTCGGTCGCAGACGTCCGGCCCCTCTGACGGCTGCGTCCTCACTGAGCTCGGAGGGCCTGCCTTTATACTTCTTGGTCAGGCTTGACCCTTTGCGGGGTGGGCTCAGGGCTCTATAGCTCCGCCCAGCCCGACCTCCAGCTGGGCTTTTCATTCTCTGGGACACCTGGGAGCCAGGCCGCCGCACTACAACAAGGTTGTGATTTTATGGCACTCCAATAATATCTTAAATGCAAAAAATAATTTCATACTATAACTGTCCTTCAACTCTCAAACGAGTTTGCTTTTTTGTAAACTTATGTTATTTAGGGAAACACTTTTAGAGGGAACTAGACCAGTGATACTCAGACTGAGGCGTATGAGCTGCAAGCGGCTCTCTAATGTGTCTCCTGTGGCTCTCTGCAGCACGTGATATTAAAACACTGGGTGATTTAACTATTAACCATTCTAAGTTGTTAACCAATCAGGATGCTTTTACTATATTATTAATCAATTGTAGTTGATAAAATAATAATGCTTGGTCAGTCATTTTACTGTGAGAATTATATATATAGTAAATGAAACAATGACTTCACACTACTGTGGCTCTAATGTTGATTGCTAATTTGGCTCCTGAACCACTGAGGTCTGAGTATCACTGGTCTAGAGAGTGTGTATGGTCCCATGATGAGAGCCTGGGACAGGCTGCAATGAAGTTCTCTGCTTGGCTGCTGTAAACGCTGCTGATTTGCTCTGTAAGTTTGGGAAAGTGAGTTAAGTTTCCTGACTCAGTTTCCATGTCTGTAGAAGGGGCATGCTAATACTTTAAACTGGGGATTCTCAACTTTTTTTTTTTCTGAGGCTCCCCCAACATGCTATAAAAACTCCATGGCCCACCTGTGCCATAACAACTGTTTTTTTCAGCATATAAAACACAAGGTCAGGGTTAGTGGGTAGCAAGCTGGGCAATTGCCTGAGGCCCCACACCACAGGGGGTCCTGCGAAGCTAAATTGCTCAAGCTTTGGCTTCTGCCCTGGGGGATCGGGCTTGCTTTGGCTTTCTGCCCTGGGTCCCAGTGAGTCAAATGCAGGCCCTGCTTGGCTGACCTCCCTGCAATCTGCTTGTTCTCGGACCCCTGGTTGAGAACTGCTGCTTTGAACCACTTCACAGCTGTTTTGAGGCTTAATTAATTAATGTTTGTAAAGTGCTTGAAGATGTTCCAGTGAAAGGCATATGTCAATATTATACACATTTTAATACAATTTAAATGACCCAGTTAAAAAAGGAGGTTGTGACTCAAAAGGAGAGCACCATCTGTACATTTATCTGGTACACTGACCATTCTCCAGACATACCCAAAGAGATTTACTTTAGAAATCATACTAGAAATCTCACAGTAGCAGGCTGTCAAAGAAGATGCCCAGTTACTTCCGAGTTATTGCTGAGACTCCATGAGATCAAGAAACACTGTGAGAACCGAGTTTTTCATGGTGCTTTGTAATCTCCTCCCCCTGTGCCAGTGATACACACACACAAACACTTTATGTTGGGGTTTGTTTTAAGTTCTGGGCAAAGGTTTGGGCCATTCCTTCTGTTATTAGAACTCTGTGAGCTAGAGTCGGATTCTCACAACAAAATGTTTTTGATGGTCTCAAAGTGCAGCCACCAACTTTTGCTAGTGGCCACTCTGGCAAATTTTCCTAAAATACTTAATTAACTTTAGGAAAAACAAATAAATATGCACATATAGACATCCAAATCATTGCAATATATTTATGTAGAGTTGTGGTTTTTTTTGCAGACTCAATAATAAAAATAATGTACAGTTGTGTGTTCGTGCTCCTGGCCCTCGCTACCTCTCCTGGCCCCCCACCTGTCACCTGTGGCCCACATTGCCTCCTCCTAGTCCCTCCATTGTCCCCCAGGCCCTGCTGCTTCCCCTCTCCCCCACTGCCCTGAGCTCCCTTCTGCAGCCTCGCACTCCAGGCTCACCCCACTCCTTGCATCTAGATCACGGTGCTGGGTAAGGCTGGCACTACTGAAGCCCTGCCATCCTGGGCTGAAACCCAGACCCCATGTCCTGAGCTGGGAAGGGGAGCTGAAGCCCGGAGTCTGCCACCAGAGCTCCAAGCCCGAAGGGGAGTGTTAAGCCTGCCCCCAGAGCCTCTGGGCCCTACAGGGAAGGGCTGCTGCTTGCCCCCTTCCCCATTTCTGCCCAGGATGTCGTGGCCACAGGAAAACCCCCCGGTGGCTGCATGCAGCCACAGTGTCTGCATCTGAGAAACACTACTCATCCACGGGCACCCAGGAGGGGCTTGGGCACTGCAAAGAGCCTCTCTCACATTGCACCACACATGTGAAGGCAGAGCCCAACAGCAGGGACCACTCAATCTTTGAACCCTTCAGGGAGCAAATCATTCCAAGGAGGGGCAGGGGGAAGCTGGGGCCACCATGCACTGGCCCACAGAGGACAGCCAGGACAGTAATGTGGGAAGGGGGGGACTGGACACTCTAGTGCAATGGTTCTCAGCCTTTCCAGATGACTGTCCCCTTTTCAGAGTCTGACTTGTCTTGTGTACCCCAAGTTTCACCTCACTTAAAAACTACTTGCTTACAAAATCAGACATGGAAATACAAAAGTCTCACTGCACACTAGTACTGAAAAACTGCTGACTTTCTCCTTTTTACCATATAGTTATAATATACATCAGTTGGAAAATAAATAGTGTACTTATGTTTCAGTGTGATTTTTGAAGCAATTTTTCACTTGTGAACCTTGTCTGAAGCCAGAGGCCTGGGCAGTGAGGCTGAAGCCCGAGCCCCACCACCCAGGGCTGGAGCCTGAGCCCTGCTGCTGAGGGCTGAAGCACGTTACTTTGTTTCGTGGGGCCTCCTGTGGCACAGTGCCCCAGGCAGTTGCCCTGCTTGCCATCCCCTAAGACTAGCCTTGCACTTGTGCCCCCATAAATTCGTCTTCTGACCCCCCGCCCCCCAACGAGAGGTTGCAACTCCCAAGTTGAGAAACACTGATCTAGATGAGTTGAGTAACCTTGGAAGACCTCTGCGTACCCCAGGGGTATGTGTGCCCCTGCTTGAGAACCACTGTTCTAATGGATAGCATGCAATGTGCACACGGAGCAACTCCAGGAGCAGTCAGGAACAATTTCCCTGATGTGCTTATTGGAGCAACACAGCTCTCCAACAGCATGTACAGGCTGTCTGTGTGTATGTCACACTATCTAGCCCTTTGTGTTATCTGCATTGGTTTGCTTAGCCCTAAAGGAAAGAGAAAAGGGGACAAAGCAATGGATTTCCCTCCAGCCTCATGTTGCCGTCCTATTAGAAATGCACTCCAACCAAAACCCTGGATCCCAAACTTGGTAGGGGGGTGTCAGGATTTGGCTCTGAATATTGCAGCTCAGCCTCATTTCTAAACTCCATTAGGAATAACAGCAGATGCGTCTGTGGGAGCTTTTGCTCCTTTTAGCTGCTGGAACCGTGAAGCATAAACTGCTGATGACTTTGCCATGAAATACCACTTTATTTTGTTAGGCCAAAGTTCCCATGGCCAGCTATCGGTGTGTATTTATATTTGTGCTGTATGTATATATTAAATATTTCTGCCACGCTTGCACGTTCAGCCAGTTTGGTAAGACTGGGGCTGAACAAACATGAGTGGAAATTTCTTTGCAGCTTCCAACACTTTAGAAAACAGAGTGCCCTTCTAATATGAACAATTCAGGTCATAGTTTGGATGGAAGACTGTCTTCTTGACTCTTTCTCTGTCATGGCACAGGGGAACCTATATAAAGAAACTTGGCAGGCTCTTGCAAAGCATAAATTAGAGGAACTTGCTGAGAGGAGGAGGAGGAGATTTTTGAGTCCCATTAGGGCCTGAGCAGAAGGAGTTCAAACGCTTCGCTCTTCAGCTGTTGGAGATAAAAGTTCTAGTACATTCAATTCCTGCTTTCTGCCACTGCCAATAAGCAGGGGGGCTTCTTCCTTGGCCTCTGACGACTGAAGAAATAACAGAGATAAAGCAAGCAAAATAAATAAATGCTTTGTGGATGGAATAGATAATAATGTCACCGGCTGAATATTAAAATATCAAAGCTCAAGGAAAGGAGATATAATTATGGGCTTTTGAAGTTCAATAAAGGCCCATTTCATCAGCATGGTAGCTAGAATTTCAGTGAAAAGATAGAATGAGAATAGTACGCTGCCATTTCAGATCCAAAAAGGATAGTTCAGGAGGAGAAGGAAGTTCTCTAAGGTAGAAATATTTTCAGCGTGGCAGGTTAATTACTACTGTCCTTAAATACTCTTCTGTTTCTCGAATTTTGTTAATCATCACCATTTTATTAATTTTTTTAAAGCAAAGTATTTATATGTAGCACAATTAAAAGCTAGTTATTTAGAAAGATTTTGAAAAAAAGGGATTGAAAATACTTAGACTCAGGGTCATAGAACTAGATGGGACCTCCTGTGTCATTGAGCCCAGTCCCCTGTACTCAAGGTAGGACAACATAATAATTGGACCCTCCCTGACAGGTGTTTGTCTAACCTGCTGTAAAAAACATTCAGTGATGGAGATTCCACAACCTTCCTAGGCAATTTATTCCTGTGCTTAACCACCCTGCCAGTTAGGAAGTTTTTCCTGTTACCCTACCTAAACTGCCCTTCCTGCAATTTAAGCGCATTGCTTCTTGTCCTATCCTCAGAGATTAAGGAGAACAATTTTTCACACTCCTCCATGTAACAACATTTTATGTACTTGAAAACTGTTATCATGTCCCTCCCTCAATCTTCTCTTCCATAGACTAAACAAACCGATTTTTTTTCACTCTTTCCTCATAGGTCATGTTTTCTAGACCTTTAATCATTTTTGTTGATCTCTGGATTTTCTCCAATTTGTCCACATCTTTCCTGAAATGTGGTGCCCAGAACTGGACACCGTACTCCAGCTGAGGCCTTATCGGAGCAGAGTAGAGTGTAATAATTACTTTTCATGTCTTGCTTACAACATTCCTGCTAATACAGCCCAGAATGTTGTTTGCTTTTTTTTGCAACAATGTTACACTGTTGACTCATATTTAGCTTGTGAGCCACAATAATCCCAGATCCCTTTCTGCAGTAATCCTTGCTAGGCAGTCATTTCCTATTTTGTATGTGTGCAATTGATTGTTCCTTCCTAAGTGGAGTACATGGCATTTGTCCTTACTGAATTTCATCCTATTTACTTCATACCATTTCTCCAGTTTTTCGAGATCATTTCGAATTTTAATCCGATTCTCCAAAGCACTTACAACCCTGCCCATCATGGTATTGTCCGCAAACTTTACGTGTTACTCTCTGTGCTGTTATCTAAATCATTGATGAAGATATTGAATAGAGCCAGACCCAAGACCAGCCCCTGTGGGACTCCTCTCAATATGCCCTTCCAGCTTAACTGTGAACCACTGATAACTAATATAGCAACGGTTTCCCAACCAGTTATGCACCCACCTTACAGTAGCTTTATCTAGGCTATATTTCCCTGGTTTGTTTATGAGATGGTCATGTGAGACAGTTTCAATAGCCTTACTAAATTCAAGATATGCCACAACTACTGCTTCCTTCTATCTACAAAGCTTGTTACGCTGTCAAAGAAAACTTATAGGTTTGTTTGACATGCTGTGTTCTTGACAAATCCATGTGGACTCCTACTTACCATCTTATTATCTTCTAGGTGTTTGAAATTGATTGCTTGATTATTTGCTCCATTATCTTTCCGGGTATTGAAGTTAAGCTGACTGGTCTGTAATTCCCCAGGTTGTCCTTATTCCCATTTTTATATACTGGTCCCATATTTGCCCTCTTCCAGTCCTCTGGAATCTCTCTTGTCTTCCATGAGTTTTCAAAATCCAGAGTTTCCTCCAGATTCTGATCCATGACTTTGGGACAACCAAAGAAGGGATAGAGTATTAACAGTGTGACACACAGGATTTTTGGTAATAGACTGAACTTTATTTCTTGGCCACAGTCATCTGACCTGGGCCAGGGTTACAAGGACCAATACTAAAGCTGATCAAAAATTTGAATTTCCATCCTATGTTAAATTTCAGTATTTTGAAATTTGTTCCTGTCTTGGATCAAGATGAATTCAAAATATTAAAATTTCACTTGGAATGAAAAGTTTTGAAAATTTTCTATTCAGAATGTTGAAACAGTTTGTTCTGGCACAGTTCAATATTGAACTGCATGTGCCTGAGCTATTGCAGTGCCTCATGGGAGTTGTAGTTCAGATGCCTCATGCTCCTCTTCTCCTCTCTGTGCCAGTCTCCCTGACCAGACTACACTTCCCATGACGTACCACAGTCATGGAGGGAGGGAGGATGGCAGTACACCAGGGGAGATGTAGCCCTGTCAATTGAAAAGAATGGGGGACACCTGAATGGCAGCTTCAGTAAAACCACCATGGCAGCTCAGGCAGACACTGCTTAATACTTTAAATCACGAGATGGAGGACACAACTACAGCACAGCAAGCTGCTGATTTTAAATATACTGTTGAAGAAAAGTCCATTATGGCCAGAATGCAAAATCCAAAATCCAAAATGTCCTTTCGTGAGCATATCTAAGGTGAAAGAAAAGCTATTTGAAATAATTTGGTTTGAAAACATCAGCTGAATTTTCGTCATGTGAAGCTCATATATTCTTCTTTGTGGCAGTTCTAGGTATATGTTATATAGGAGGTCAGACCAGATGGTCAGAATGGTCCCGTCTAGCCTTGCAGTCTATGAATCTACTGTTATTTAAAACAAACAAGACTGCTGTAACTATATTTGGATACACCTTGTTTCACTAAATAGCCCCAATCAGATTACGCAACTGAAGAAAGTAAGGCAAGACTCCAGGCTGCATGTCACTGGAAAAGGAACTTATATGTAGGGGCAAGGATGTTTAATGACCTCCTAGTTTCCTGTTTGTGTTTTAACAGCAGGACTTTCCACTTGGCCTTGGCCAGAAAGTCAAGCTTGTACATTCAAGCGGAGACCTAGGAAAAGCTTCAGAAGAGTGTGCAATATCCAGTTTCATAGTTTAAGAGTGCTGTATAGCTTTTCATTCAAACCATGAATCAGCCTATGGGGAGAAATCGGCTGGCCTTTTTCAGAATGGTTCTTGCATGGGAAGTCTGAACATAAGGATTCAAAATGCATTGAAATAAAAAAGAAAATAAAGATTCAGAATTAGATAGTTTGATTTGCTTTTCTCTGTGCAAGTTCTAGTTCATGATATAGAGGGAAGGCTTACGTAGTACTTGGAAGGGGCTAAGTAAGTGTTCATTTTCATCTCTGCTTGTTGGGCTAGTTCTGGCAATAAATTTTGTAATAGATACGGTGCTCATTACTTTACCTAACCTGAGCTTTAACATGAACAGGATAGATGTAGACCATGCTCAGCAAAAGTAATGGCTTACTTACAATGAGATTTGATGGAGTTTAGCAAACTTGAATAGGACTTGAATCCAACCTGTTTGCCTAACATTTGATAAGCAGGAAACATGAGTCTTCAGATTAGTGCAGTTTTTCATTTTGCTTTTGATCTCAACATAAAATGTTGTCTCAGCACAAAGAATTGAGGTCTGAGTAAAGACATAAAATGGGCTGCTGTCACAGGGTGTCTAGCCCTTTAAGAGCATATGGGTCCAGCCCCACACCTCCCAGATGCAGAAAATAAGCACTATCTCATTATAGGTAGGTCATCTGGTTAAAATAAGGCTTTCTGGGGGTGAAGATACGAAAGAAACCTGTGGAGAATCAAATAGAAGAGAGGGAAGACTCCAGATAGGAAGCCCTGGAAGCTGCTGCTGGACAGAGAGCAGGGAGGGATTCAAAGGAGCAGGAGAGCAGGATGAACTGGTGCCTGGCCAGAGGGCTGGGGTGCAAGACAGTAAGGAGCAGCTGTCAGTGAGGAAGGCAAGTCTGCTAGAGGAAAACCTCAGGTGGGACTAGCCCAGGGGTAGGCAACCTATGGCACGCATGCCAAAGGCGGCACACGAGCTGATTTTCAGTGGCACTCACACTGCCCGGGTCCTGGCCACCCATCCAGGGGGCTCTGGATTTTAATTTAATTGAAGCTTCTTAAACATTTTAAATACCTTATTTACTTTACATACAAAAATAGTTTAGTTATATATTATAGACTTATAGAAAGAGATCTTCTAAAAACATTAAACTATATTACTGGCACGTGAAACCTAAAATCAGAGTGAATAAATGAAGACTCAGCACGTCACTTCTGAAAGGTTGCCGACCCCTGGACTAGATTAAGATGCCTGCACCAAGGCTTAGGAGCCAGATAGGAAGGTGGGTGGGAGTTCTTGTGTAGCTTTGAGAATTGTTGTTAATGAACCAAGATCCCAAGAAGGGGTGTGACAGGACACAGGGAAGTCTATGTTGAAGTTACTGGGGAGCCCCAAGAGTTGGCAATGGCTGGTCCAAAGCCAGACAGGGTAGGTGGTACTGTGACTGTTTCCCTTCTTGTTTGATTCATATAATCTTTCTACATGATTCATTGTATTTTCTTTTACAGCTATGTATTTTGCTATCGTGACGTGAAGGGGAGAGAGATTGGAACCTGTTTGGGCTGACCTTGCTCTCCCATTTGCAAAACAGACACAGATGAAGATCTTACAACTTTTCTCTATATGCTCATCTGTACTGCATTGCTGAAGGTTTGCCCATTGCTGGTCTTGTTCTTTTGGTTAAGATATATTGTCCTGCGAAGGTCAATACAATATTATTGTTCATGCTGTTCTCATTACCTCTCTGTGTGTTTCACATTGGCATATGCCATCAGCATAAACTTAAAAATAAATTCAGAATTCAAAACATACATCATTTGAGAACTTCTCTGAACAATGCAGCCAGAGTCTGCCAACCTACAGCTAATTTAGGGCAGTAAATTTGACGTCCAGGCCTACACCCATGGGGAGAGAGGCAGTGCCCTGTATTTTCACAATGTAAGTCACACTGCCACCACTGCTGATTGACTAGCATTGCACAACCATTCCCAGATGCACATGTGCTGCCCCCCCAGAGCTCAGGCATCCAGGAATTCCAAACTGGGGCTGGTATATGAGTGCTCCTTGGCATTTTCTAGCTTCTATTGCACAGTAATAGTAAAGGATATCCATCTTTATTTACAATATTATGCCTTAAGCCCTCCAACTTGACCCTGTTGCATCATGTGGCTCCTTCCATCCAAAGCACTGGAGAACATGTACAAGCAGCTTTATGGGCCTCTTTGCTTTTGCCTCTAAATAAGAAGTAATAATGCTACATTTGCATTCTGACTGGCCTGGGACTGCCCTCTCGACCCCTTCCAACCAACTCACCTCCTATCTCACTCACCTCTGTCCCTGTGGGTGCATGTACAGGACTGCGAGGAGAGTACCAAGAGAGCAGTGAGACAGCAACAATGAGTGGTCCTTGTGCAGTGAATCCAAGATCCTTGCACTCTGCTCCTCTCCTTCTCCTGAGTCAGGAGAAAGCCAGCCACAGTCTGACCCTAACTGTAGATGCACTTAGAGCTTAGGATAGGTGCGTTTATAGAAGGAATGAGTAAAAATCATATGCAAAACCAAAAAAAACTCCAAGCAAACCATTCCTCAAGATTTGGATGGAATTGGTTATTGAAATTAAAAAAAGAGAATAAAAGCAAATTTTAACAGTGATAAAATATACGACTGGTGTGTGTGTGTGTGTTTTCACTTTGATGCCTCTGTTAATCCTCTTTAAATTAAGTGTTGGTCTGATCTGTTTTGTAAGGTACTTGTTCACAGAAAAGCATTAAAATATCGGCCTTGTCAGTTATGACTATATCCTCACCAGACTTCCAAATCCTTAAGCCTCATGCTGAGGACTTTGAACATCACTTAGGAGCTTAAACCATATTCTTGGAATGAGTTTATCGGAAAAACCCAGAAGGACTCAGCAGTAGGTACTGGCAACTGGATCTCTTCTCCTTTTATTCTAGCTGGGTGGAATGAATCCCCTACTGATAGTAACTGGAAAGCCTTTTCCAGATGCAATGCCAATTATTTCAGAGCAAAGCTCCGAGAATATTAGAAACCCAAATATTATCTCAGGCTTAGATCAAAATAATGAAGAATGTATGGAGGGAGAAAGAGGAGGATGGGAGAGGCACGTTGCTTTATGCAAAATAGCTCTTGAAAAGCAAATTAACTGATTGCCCCGTAAATGATCTAGCAGCCTGTCATCCTCTCCTCAGTGAGCTCCATTCCCTTTCTGACACCACAGATGAGAGTAACCCATGGAACTCTAGTTTCAAAATGTCAACATGGTTTAGGTTAGGGTATGTTTATAACAATTATGAACTGAGTTTATGGTTTGTTTGCTTTCTAGAGCACTCACAGCAGCTGACATCTGTGGACATTTCTAAGGTAATTTTGTCAGTAAAAAAAAACCCTTTGGTCTAATGACCACATAAAGACAGCACTGTACTATTGAATCAATCATAATTATAATGATTTATTTGCATCTACACTATGTAATACTACGTTAATCCAAGAATCCTAACACATGTCAATTTATTATGTTTCATGGTGCTTCCATTTTATAATTATACCTGTTTCACAGATGGGTAAATTGAGGCACAGTAAAGATAAGTGACTTGCCCAAAGTCACACAGTTAGTCACTGAAGGTGCTAATTTGCTCCTGTGCAGAAGGCATCATTTAAGCCCATGGCCCTATTCACACAACTGGGAAATAGATTCCTAGTCCCTTGGTTTAACTCCTTAATGATTACACGCTGGAATATATAGCTGATGTCATTGCGTTAAATGAATTTAAGTAAATCTGTGTTCAAAAACAGCACTTTGGTTATGTTTGGAATTCCTTTCCTTGGTAGTCCATTGATCCAATGATGACAAATCTGAGCAAATCATCTATTGTTGGTCTCATGGTGTGCCCTCTGGTGGCTGTACAAGCCAATTCTAGAGGTGCACATTTTGCTGCTGATGGTGCATGGGAAGTTCGCAGCCAGTGGGTTGTGCGCTGCTGGTGCTCTGTGACATCGTTCGCGTGCCTCTTGTAGACGCCGGCAGCAGTCTTCCTCAAAGGCGATGCAGGTATTTCTGACTGTTGCACACCACTGTGTTCTGTCACTGGCAGCATCCTCAGGGTCTCTGGGTTTGATACTGCTATACTGCAGATTGGATTGATGGTGTCCTTGTAACATTTTTGTGGGTGACATATATGCCAGATGCACTGGGAGAGCTCACCATAGAGAAGCCAGTGGGGGATTCTGTTGGCATCCATGTGGCTGACATGACCGGTCCAATGTAGCTGTGACTTCATGATCATCATTTCGATGCTTGTCATCTGGACTCTCTCGAGGACCTCAAGATTGGGCACTTTGTCTTGCCAGCGGATCTTCATGATGTTGCGGAGGCAACGCATGTGGAATGCTTCGAGCTGCTTGATGTGACGCCTATATAGTGTCCATGTTTCTCACCTGTACAAAAGAGATGAAAGAACAGCAGCTCTGTACACATTTGGAATAACGCCTGTGATAACTATAGAATTATGATAATATAAGTAAGTAAAGAAGCAAGCATTACAATGGCAGTAGCTATTCTGGAATAGCTCCTCGTGTGAATGTTGTATTCCAGAATAAAAATCATTTGATTCCAGAATAATTAGAATGTTTACATGGGGAGCTATTCCAGAATAGCGATTATAGAATAGTTTATTCTATAATAGCTCTTCTAGTCAATTTCTCAACATAGCCAAGCCCTAAGGCAATTCCTCCCTGGACAAATGGTCTCTCATGTCCATAATTTTAGAATATATTTTTCTAAGGAGCTAAAATTGGGCTTCAAAAGCTCTTCTGTACTAAATATCTGGTACTATAGAATGAAAGTAGTGGATTGCAGATTATTCACATTGTATTTCCAGGCACTACACCGAGATTGTTAATATCTTCCATTTGTTTCTCTAAATCTTACAAGTGTCTGAATTTTCTTCTGATGTAACTTTTTGCTCAGTTGTTGGGCAACAGAAAGAAAGGTATTTCATTTTCATGAGTGCTTTGTAACAGATCTCACAGCGCTATTCGATCACTGCCGAATGACTGCATGTTAAGATGTTGGGTGGTATTTTTATTACAGCTTATGGTATTTGCAGTGGTACCCGATCATTATTTAAGGTTAGCCCAAAATACTAGAGAACATCTGGCCATTGTTAACTGAGCCCTTTGAATCCCTTCTTTCCCTCCTGCCTCTGTCATGGTATGAAGATGGGAGGAAATGATGATTTTACAATAGTTATTTATTCTTGGTAAACTCCCTTTGCATGAACAAATGTGCTTTATTACACAGACAATGAAGTATCTTCCTGCTGCTTTCAAAGGGCCAAATTCTGCACTCAGGTGAGTGTATAGGCAAAAGTTAATACAAATTCTACACATGCTTCTAATATCAGAATTTGTGCTAAGCATAGGGAACCAGGCCCTCAGCTGGTGCTAAGGGATGTAGATCCGTTGAGTTCTAGGCTGGTTTACACCAGCTGAGGATCTGGTCCTTAGTATTCATTTATAGCTGTTGTTTAATTTTAATCTCAGGCATTCATTTGTTTTCTGGTTCTAACAGAATCACAATGTATTAAACAGGAGCTAATGACAACAAATATAAAAGGTTTATGCTGTTAGGAATGGTCAATGGAACGAATACAACAAATGCCTCACTAACACACACGTTCTTTCCATAAATCCTTACACCAGCCAAAATGTTGACTTTAACCTTTTCTATTTTCTGCAAGGAAAGCGTTGTAGTCCCTTGTTGCAGAAACAAATACCTCAGGGTGTGGATGGTGCTTTGAACAGTGCAAATCATTACAACATTATGTCATGTTTTTAATTAAATGGCAGGATCAGCTTCCGATCATAAGGCACACCCAGTGATGGAAAATGTGGACACAGCACATGCAGTAATGTGTTCTTGTGGAAATCTCAAATTGTTTAAGGCAACAATCTGTATCCATTAAGCAAAAATCTAACCCGAAGATGTTTTGCTGTGAATAACATGAGTCGTCATGATTATCATGTCATCGTCTCCCAATTTTCGTTGAAATCAGATTAAAATATTTTCTTCCTTTTCCACTTTTATTCAGCATCACTAAGGATATCTGAGGATATTTTAATGCAATCAAATAGTTGTATTAAAGAATAATACCGCTATAGGGTGAAATCTTGGTCCCACTGAAGTCCATGAGAGTTTTGCATTTGACTTCAGTGTGGCCTAGATTTCACTCATGGAATCTTCACTTATTGTTTGCAGCCATTGAACATTGGGCTTCAGCTCTTACTAGCTAAACAGAGTTAGGCCTGTTAAAGATGTGGATGGAAGAGCTCTCAGAAAGACCCATAGAATGCTGTTAGTGATCAAATAGGTGGCATTTTGTCCTTTGAGTCAGTACGAAATTCCTGCCCAGTCAGCAGCTTGGGGGATAGACCATTCAGATGGGATATAGAACTAAGATCTTGATAACTTTTGGGAATCCTGTGGCACCTTATAGACTAACAGACGTTTTGGAGTGTGAGCTTTCGTGGGTGAATACCCACTTCATCAGATGCAGGTAGTGGAAATTTCCAGGGGTAGGTATATATATGCTAGCAAGCAAGCTAGAGATAACGAGGTTAGTTCAATCAGGGAGGATGGGGCCCTGTTCTAGCAGTAGAGGTGTGAAAACCAAGGGAGGAGAAACTGGTTCTGTAATTGGCAAGCCATTCACAGTCTTTGTTTAGTCCAG